>NC_090256.1:6591533-6601533 GCF_037325665.1 Littorina saxatilis | reverse complement strand
GAACTGCATGAACACTCTACAACCCGGATGCTTTCTTAGAATTATATGCCGAGTGTCGATGCTGGGCTGAATTGATTTTAATTGCTGACACGTATGCCACTGCGAAAGTACTTCAGCAAAAAGAAAAAAATCGTAACAAATGTGCACAGAAACAGCAAGGATGTTGAACAGGAATGCTAATATTCCACGTTAAAGCATGGGCAGAAGGGGTGGTTTTCGTGATCGATTTTCCGGGAAGGAAGGGGCTTTCAAACCAGCGCATATATATATATATATAAACATGAAAATGTCTTCCCCTCTTTCTCCTGTCCATTTCAGCCCATCAAGCATGTTTGCACATTATTTTGGCCACATTTACTTTGTTTGCGTGTATACTCGACGCATCGGAGAAGTGTTTGCGATTGCAAAAATGTCTTGCGGAGTTGGAAATGCCGTCATAAGCGGTCGATTATCGATCTGGTAGGTCGATGACGCCCTCTTAGGACTAGTACCTTGTAGTTAATGATTATGATGATGTATTTCTTTGAACTTCGGTTCTACGCCCTTTTGGCCTCATTGTTCTGTTTGTTTCTTAGTTTGTTTTGTTTGTTTGTTTGTTTGTTTTTTTGTCTGTTTGTGCGTTTTGCTTGTTTGTTTTTGCCGAGGGGATGCCATATATAGGCCTACTTACGTATAGTTGACGACCTTGTATAATTCTTATGTTCTCTTTAACCAAAGTGCAAAAACTAAAACAAAACAAGATTGCTACAATATTAAACTTTTCGGTAAACAAAGCTCGGGAAATGCGTATTGTTGACATTATCAATTAATGTCACTGTAAACAAGGCATATTAACTATGAAATACTATTGGTGTCGATATTAAGCTTTTGTTAGCAAATCATCAAAGCTTGAGTCGCCTTGTGGTTATTAATTCTCGTATTATTATTATTATTATTAATAGATATTCTCCTGTGGGATAGGAACAAATATCTTCTCTGTATGAAGCTCTCTGTGGACAACGTGTAGGAACTACAATCGCAATATAACTCAAAATAACTGAATTATAGTTTGATGTTTCTGTTCCACCCACACTCGTCGCTCATATTTCCTCCCCAGTCTGCGTCTCAGCCGGACTAGTGCCTCACATAATACATCACATGCACAATAAAACGTTCAACACCAAGCCAGAATTTCTCATCTTTTGTTTCCAAATATATATATACATATCAAAGACAAGTGCACCGAGTTATTCCACTCGCCTGGAATCACTTGTATAATACGATGACTCAGTTTGAGTTTTCTGTTGTGCACTCTTCGTTGCTGTTTCCTCTCCTCTCATAGACTCCGGTGGTGCTAGCGGAATCTGTTTCTAGCAGTTTTCGTCTGGCT
This sequence comes from Littorina saxatilis, assembly GCF_037325665.1. NCBI lineage: Eukaryota > Metazoa > Mollusca > Gastropoda > Littorinimorpha > Littorinidae > Littorina > Littorina saxatilis. The sequence continues at coordinate 6,600,164 of NC_090256.1, read as the reverse complement.
CCCTTGGTACATCATTTGCAACGGAGCACTTTTTTTGTAACCATTAATTGTCAGTCTCTCGAGCCTCAGAAAAAAAGCACAGACGGCATTGTTTGATAGTTTTCAGGCTGGCTGCAGGAGTAAAACCATTCTAAAAATTCATGTGTGTGTGTGATTGTGATTGTGATTGTGTGTGATTGTGAGTGTGTGTGATTGTGATTTTGATTGTGATTGTGTGTGTGTGTGTGTGTGAGTGGTTGTGTGTGTGCGTGTGTGTGTGTGTGTGTGTGTGGTTGTGTGTGTGCGTGTGTGTGTGTGTGTGTGTGGTTGTTTGTTTGTGCGTGCGTGCATGCGTGAGTGCATACGTGCGGGCGTGTGCGTGCGTGCGTGCGTGCATGCGTGTGTATGTGTGTGTGTGTGTGTGTGTGTAGCTCCCTTGGCACATCATTTGCAACGAAGGTCTACTTTTTGTAGCCATTACGTGTCGTTCTCTCGGGCCTCATGAAAAAAGAAAGACGTTATTTTCCGGTAATTTCCATTTCATTGGTGATGCAGGCAAACAGATTAAAAAAGGTATTTCTGATGTGCTGAAGTGTGTGTGGTGGGGATGTGTGTGCGTGTGTTTGTATGCGTGAGGGTGCGTGTTTGTGTGTGTTTGTGTGTGTGCAAAAAGAATAACAAGACGGTATTACTGAATGCGCCTGTGTGTGTGTGTGTGTGTGTGTGTGTGTGTGTGTGTGTGTGTGTGTGTGTGTGTGTGTGTGTGTGTGTGTGTGTGTGTTTGTGTGTGTGTGTGTGTGTGTGTGTGTATGTGTGTGTGTGTGTGTGTTGGCTGTGTTCGTCTCTGTGTTTGTCTCACTATCTTCATGTCTGGTCGTATATTCGTTGGCTTGTTTTTCTGTCCGCCCACTCAACGCAAGCCGCAAAGACCCTTTGTCCCTACACCCGCCTACTGCCTGCCCTACCCCAAAACAAATGTTCATGTTCTCTTCATCCGGAAGGCAACTATACATGTTAAATTAAACACAAAATGTCAAGTTCGTGAGTTTTGTCATGTGTTTTTGTTAACTTCCGTGAATAGACACCAAACTGTAGGCATTGAATGAAATAGTATATCTGAATGATGGGTTCAACCGTCGGAGCTTCTAACGAATTCCTCAGGTCGGGCATTAGGATTGGCATTCAAGTACGAAATTGGTTTTTGTTCCTTTTCTTTCTTTTTTACATTTAGTCAATTTTTGACTGAATGTTTTAACATAGAGGGGGAATCGAGAGGAGGGTCGTGGTGTGTGTGTGTGTGTGTGTGTGTGTGTGTGTGTGTGTGTGTGTGTGTGTGTGTGTGTGTGTGTGTGTGTGTGTGTGTGTGTCTGTCTGTCTGTCTGTCTGTCTGTCTGTCTGTCTGTCTGTGCGTGTGTGTGTGTAGAGCGATTCAGACTAAACTACTGGACCGATCTTTATGAAATTTGACATGAGAGTTCCTGGAAATGATATATCCCCGGAAGTTGTTTTTTTATTTTTTCGATACATACCTTTGATGACGTCATATCCGGCTTTTTGTAAAAGTTGAGGCGGCACTGTCACACCCTCATTTTTCAATAAAATTGATTGAAATTTTGGCAAAGCAATCTTCGACGAAGGCCGGACTTTGGTATTGCATTTTAGCTTGGTGGCTTGAAAACTAATGAATGAGTTTGGTCATTAAAAATTGGAAACTTGTACATAGAATTATTTTTTCATGAAACGATCCAAAAGTAATTTCATCTTATTTTTCGTCATTTTCTGATTCCAAAAACATATACATATGTTATATTTGGATTACAAACAAGCTCTGAAAATTAAAAATATGAAAATTATGATTAAAATTAAATGTCCAAAATCGATTTAAAACAATTGCATCTTATTCCTTGTCCGTCCCTGATTCCAAAAACATATAGATATGATATGTTTGGATTAAAAACACGTTTACAAAGTTAAAAAGAATAGAGATATAGAAAAGCGTGCTATCCTCCTCAGCGCAACCGCTACCGCGCTTTTCTGGATTGTTAATTTCACTACTTTTGCCACGAGCGGTGGACAGACGATGCTACGAGTGTACGGTCTTGCGGAAAAAATGCAATGCGTTCAGTTGCATTATGTGAGTTCGACTGAGCTTGACTAAATGTTGTATTTTCGCCTTACGCGTCTTGTTTGTTGGTCAGATCAAGGGTGGTGTGTGTAATCACTTTCTTAGACGAACAGGACTGTACCTTTCAATTGAAATGGTGATTGCACACACTAAAGATGCATAATTATGCTTAGTATTTCTCCACACGCTACAGCACAGGTAGCCAGGCAAACCATGCATTTGCTGCGGGGTCAGGGTCAGGGTGATCCATGCGGTAGTCACGTGCTGCACCACCTCCAGGTGTTGACACCGAGACATCGTTAACATCACGTCTTTATTGTTTTACACGAGTAAAAACACTTTAGTTTAATGCAAAAAAAAATTATAAGCTGAAGATTGCTCTTTACGTTCAGTCAAGTTTGTTGTTCCTCTTTGGAAACTCTCGAGCAAGAATACTGAAGCAAGAACATATTTTTTTCGCAGGCATATGTTTCTGTTTTCAAATTAAGCAAGTTGTTAAAAACGCCCAAACAGCTACTTCGGGATACCTTAAATGTTACCAATTGTGCTTTGCGTGTTTCCTGTGGTCCAAAACGGAATTGATGCTGTGAGAATGTGTTAAGGTAGAAACTCTTGGCAGTACTGCCACACGTCTTGTGGATACATTTTGAAATGTTCTGTTGAGTATAACTACAAACACTGAAGTAAGGATTTTCAACATGTCTGTGCGACCTCTGACATTCTTTGCAAGCGTGTGTCCATAAATGGTGACGCAAGGCATCTAGTTCTCTTAGCCCACTTTCTGGTGTCCTAAGCAAGCATGCAATTGCTAACGCGACATCACATTTGGTCTTTTTCGGGAGTACTAATCAAGTTGCAGAACAAGCGTGAGACCTAGGTCACCTGTGCGATAAGTCTCTCACTTTGTCAGGATTATTGTTCCAGTTTTCTTAGCAAGCATGTCAATGTTAAACACACAATTTGAAGCAAGAAAGTTGAGTCCTTCTTGGCGAGTTCGTCCGGTTTTCTGCGCAAGCAAAACACGTCAAGCCTTGACGACCAATGATGAAGCTTTCAACGGTTAAGATACGTATGACTGCAATCATTATTGATGGGAAGTTTGATTTGGACAAATTCTTCTCCTCTTTCTTCTTCTTCCTCTTCTTCTTCTTTTCTTGAACGTTTGTGTTGGACAGTCCCTTCCTGTGGCTTGTCTTTCTTGTCTTCCCTTTTCCTAAACGCTGAAAAAAGAGAGAAGGAGACTAAGAATGTCCGAGCAAAGATTTGTTAAAAAGACCTATTGTCGACTTGTCTCAGCATTCATAGAACAGCAGCAAACCGTCGGTTTATGCAAGATGTCTACCTCTTCCGTAGTCGGAACCTGGGCAAGCTTTAAACTCCAAGGAAGCATTCAAGTCAAATCTTCAGTTTTTGTGTTAGCCGAGATTGCACCCTTCACCTTTTTCTTCCACTGCTTATTCATTTTCTTTAACGCGAACAAAATAGTGATACGAGAATGATCGAGCGGGCAAAGATCTTCAGACATGAAAACTGATTTTCAAGTTTTCTAAACATGCACAGAACTGCAGCAAATATCGGTTGAAGCAAGACAGGTAGGCCCACTTGTTCAGGACAAGACTCTTCCTAAATGACAATAACACTTCTGTGTTTTTCAAGAATTTATTCAGTCTCGTACGAATGACAACTGACTGCAACAAAGAAAACAACGAAACCATGATAAGCACGTGCTCTTTTAAAAATGAAACTAGATAACAACTTATCGAGTTGTGATTGCAATAGTACGAAATATAAGTGTTTAAAATGTAAACAAACTAGATTTCTGGCAGTCAAAATAAAGTAGTATTACCTCTTTAGGGCTTATATTGTCGGAGCGACCGTTACATGGTCGAGACAGTATGGCCGATAGGTCAAGGGAGGCTATTCCTGCCTCACGCGTCTATATACCGAAACGCGGCAATACGGCGCGTTGCATCATAAAATATCAATATTCTATACTTCCGGTGTCGGAACACTGACGCGAATGTGACGTATCTATACAGGCATTCAAGCCAGAAGCTTCAAGTCTTTGTGGACCTTCTTCTTCTTCAGCGTTCGACGGTTGTGTCTTCGTGTGCCGATTTCGCACTCCTTTGAACAAGTGTGGAACAAATACGTCGTGCGAGAAAGTAGATCCAACCTTATGGAAGCAAGTAGCGTGTAGCGTGTAGGAATCATGGAAGCAACACACAAAAACTTCAATTTTTCCTAGACCAAATATTGACGAAAGACTTCGCGCGGCAAGTATTTTAAAACTGTTGGACTCCATTGTGCAGTGTTTGGCGTACATACAATGAAGCCAAAATCTGTAAGTTTTCGTGAACTGATTATATCCCTCTTCTGAACAGGTATGAAGCAAAAACGTTGTGCGAGTAAGTATTTCTAAACGTTGGGAAGCACGTAGCATGTGACATAGATGCATTTAAGCCGAAACCTTTTTTGGGACCAATTGGGCACTCTTTTGAACAGGTATGAAGCATATACACAGTACCGCCCTGATATGGCCCTTCGTGGTCGGCTGGGCGTTAAGCAAACAAACAAACAAACAAATATACACAGTTCAGACAAATAGGCCATGTTCCAAACTTTGTGGAATCAAACATCTATAGTGTGACGTGCATACAAGCATTGAAGCCAGAAACGTTGAGTTTTTGTGGACCGATTTTGCACTCTTCTAAACAAGTATGGAGCAAAGATGTCGTGCGAGCAAGTGGTGCCTTCTTCTTCTTCTTCTGCGTTCGTGGGCTGAAACTCCCTCGTACACTCGTGTTTTTTGCACGAGTGGAATTTTACGTGTATGACCGGTTTTTACCCCGCCATTTAGGTAGCCATACGCCGTTTTCGGAGGAAGCATGCTGGGTATTTTCGTGTTTCTATAACCCACCGAACTCTGACATGGATTACAGGATCTTTTTCGTGCGCACTTTGTCTTGTGCTTGCGTGTACACACGGGGGGTGTTCAGGCACCGAGGAGAGTCTGCACACAAAGTTGACTGAGAAATAAATCTCTCGCCGAACGTGGGGACGAACTCCAAAGAGTTTTAAACAAGCTCTGCATAATCATTATATGTCTACCTAGATGGCTACTAGTCTTAACATGTGCAAGTAGCTGTCAATAATTGGCAAATCCAGCGCGCTACCGACTGAGCTACATCCCCGCCCTCCCAAGTGGTGCCAAACTTCTGGAACCAATGAGCCTGTGACGTACTTGCATTGAGGCTACGAACTTCAAGTTTCTTCAACCCGATTTCGCACTCATCTGAACTAGCATGAAGGGAAGACGTCGTGCCAGCAAGTAGTTCCAAACTTTTGGAAGCAAGTAATTTCCAGTTTCCTGATTCCAGGGAGGGAGCTGTCCTCCCCAGACAACTTTGGTCTTGTGTCAGCCTGTGACAGGGGGGGGGGGGGGATCTCGGTGGGGTGTCATTAACGATAATCTACGTCCGGCCTTGTCAGGTGGTCGTGAGACAAATTAGTGGTCTCGATGTGGCAGCCCCCACCCCCCCCCCCCCCTTTGATTTATGTTTGATCATGAGTGAGGTGGAGGGTTAAGGAGTGAGAAATTTTGTCACGGGGGAGAGAAAGAAAGAGAGAGAGAGATAGAGAGAGAGAGGGAGAGAGAGAGATAGCGAGAGAGAGAGGGGGAAAGAGAGAGAGGGAGAGAGAGAGATAGAGAGAGAGGGGGAGAGAGAGATAGAGAGGGAGAGAGAGATAGAGAGGGAGAGAGAGAGGGGGAGAGAGAGAGAGAGGGGGGAGAGAGGGAGAGAACGGGGGGCGGGAGAGAGAGAGAGAGAGAGAGAGAGAGAGAGAGAAGGGGGGGCGGGAGAGAGAGAGAGAGAGGGAGAGAGAGAGAGAGGGGGGAGAGAGAGAGAGAGAGAGGGGGGAGAGAGAGAGAAGGGGGGGCGGGAGAGAGAGAGAGAGGGGGGGGAGAGAGAGAGAGAGAACTTTGTGCGTGTCACAAGAAAGTTACTCTGCGTTGTGAAAACAGTTGGCCTCACTAGTTCCGAGCTGGTGTGGGTGGGATAAGACCATTCCCCCACTTGGTCAGACACCAACAAATCAACGCCATGACAGCTACACAGAAGAAGGGAGAGAGAGAAGGAGCAGGAGCAAGAGAGAAAGAGAGGGAGAGAGAGAGAGACAAGACAGGCAGACAGAGAGAGACTGTGCGCGTGAAGAGAGTAACACACACACACACACGCACACACACACACACAAAGCAAACACACACAGCAGAAAACACACAAGCATTTGCTTGTTTTCATCCAGGGTGTTTATGTTTGATTCCATCTCCGGCGCACGTTGGGACATCTGCAGCGATGTTTGCAAGCAGTGTTCGCCGATCGTTACGGCCGAACGCCACTGTCAGCCCTACCCAATTTATCATTGCATCTCATTTTTGCTTGCGCACAGGGGGTAGAGGGGGGAGGGTGAGGTGTCACGAGAGAAGACATTGCCATGTTGGTATCCAGAATGAGCGGTTAAAGGACAATAACAACAAATAGATATTCACGTGTTCATATCCCGAGCACAAAATAATCGGGAGATAAACAACAACATCAGACATTAACTTGTTGGTAGCAAGCAGTGCTCGCCGATCGTTACGGCCGAACGCCACTGTCAGCCTCTCCCAATTCATCATTGCTTCCCCTTGCTGCACGTGTATAGCACAACACCGTCAACTAGCGCACGAATTATGTCCGAAGCCTTCGATGTGGACCGTCGGCGTGAATTATTCTTGAAGGCATACATCCCGCAAAATAAGTCCCAAATCGCTTCGCTTCTCAGACTGGAAGCTGTTCCCTGATAATCACATTCATGTCGTTGATTAGCATAATTACGAAGCATTTCCAAGTAGATCATTGCAAGGGGTGTCTAATTATAAGTTACAGATTTGTGAATTCGGCTTGGGCTTCTTAAAGCCGGAAAACTTGTTTCCCAAAATGACGTCTTAGATAGTACATATTTTAACGTGAGTTTCTTTCGTAAAAAACGGATAATTTTGGCAGAGTTCGCGTTAACCGAAAATGTCCAATGCTTTAGGAGGTTTGTTTTGTTTTTAACATGTTAAAATACAGTGGAACCCCGGCGTTTCAGACCTACAAAAATCTGAAAAAAATCGGGTCGTAAAAAGGAGGGATTCTTAAGAAATGAACAGAAAATCTGAGAAAACAGGGTCTTGAAATCGTGGGGGGGTGGGGGGGTATAAAAGCAGGTGGATAATGTGTTGCTGTAAGTTTGCTGTTACGTTATTGTGTTAGAATGTATGTGTATTTGGTGTTTAAATAGTATGGTTTTATTCATAGCTAATATGTAAAGCGCGGAGAGCATAGTTTATTGTGGTTCGCGCTATATAAGCTGTCATTATTACTAATATTGCTATTTCATATGTTACGTGGATTTCCATTGGTCAATTGGGCAAAACTGAGCTCAGTGCAAAAGTGATATCGACGACATTTCTGTCGATATCAGTTTTGATATCGACGACCTCTTTATTGCTTCCCCACTTCAAAAACAAAAACACCTAAATTTAAAAACAAACAAATATATATGAAAATGTAATGATCCCAGAATTTAGTTGAGCAAGTGACTAAAGATATTTTGAAAGAAAAGACATTTTGAAATACTGAAAAGTACAAGAAAAGAGTGAACAATAAGAAATAATAATCAGAGGGAGGGATATGGAACAGCCAAAACTGAGACAAATACTTTTGTAATTTCTTAACAGTAAATACAAAATGTCCATATATCTAACATTGACTGACTGTGTGATGATATCTTCTGCTATTGGTCTGTTTCGACAGGGATATCAAAATCGAGACCTCCGGTCTCGATTTTGATATCACTGTCTCAACAGACCATAGCAGAAGATATCATCACACAGTCAATGTTAGATATATTGCTAATTCTCTGGACATTTTGTTACTGTAAAGAAATTACAAAAGTATTTGTCTCAGTTTTGGCTATTCCATATCCCTCCCTCTGATTATTATTTCTTCAATATTGGGTATTATTATATTATTATATTGTCAACTGCTAAGGACAGACCAATTTCTACCAAAATGTGCAAGACATAATTTGTCATCATTCAGCTATTGTTTGGTGAAGAATTTTTCTAAATATCTCTTTGCAGTCAAAAATGAGATCAAAAAGAAAATAGGGCGCTTTTTTGGGACCACCCTGTATATCTATATATAAGAATATTCCTTCCCGATGTCCATCAGTTAGACGTTTCTATTGATATAATATATATCTTGCTGTTTCGTTTATCTCAGCGTCCTTGACCTTGTCTGCCTTCTTCACAGACTCTTTCAAGCTGTTCTGCTTATTTCGCTTTTCGTGCCTCTCTGTGATTGTTCTTCCCAAGAGAAATTGAGTGTCAGTGACTGGGATTAAACTGAAATACGCGTATTCACAGGGGTCAAAAGTCCGGGCAGTTTGAATCTACACTGTCTATTGTCTGATCCTCTATGGCATGAAATCGATAACAA
>NC_090256.1:6571533-6576533 GCF_037325665.1 Littorina saxatilis | reverse complement strand
CACTGGGACAGGGCAGGGAAAACAATGATACCCTTGTCTTGGTGGTAAGAAAACCAGGACTAGCTACTCTTGTGGTAGAGGTATATAGCTGTAGACTTTGTAATTCGCCATGGTCACCACAGCGCTTGCTACCAGTTGTCGACGGCAGCTTTGATTAAGTTGTAATGGAAGTGTTGGGTGATGGTTTACACACACCCCCCCTAGAATATCGAAAATCAATGGTACCCATGTTTCTGTGGGAAAAATGCACTGGCAAATAGTCCGGTAGATGTACTCTTATCCTCGACTTTTTAACATCTGCGAGAGTCTTCTTTTTCAAGAATGGACACCTCATCGCTTTCGAATTCATGCTGGCAAGGGTTTTGATGAAGCTGGGATGAACTTGTGGGTGTAAGGGACTAGACACACGGACAGGAAAGTGAAAACAATGGTAGCCTTGCATTATTGGGCAAAATTACAGGACTTGCTTCTTGTCAGCCACATGACTTGTTTTAGACTTTCCAAGAACGGACACTACGGTCCTTGCCACAAGTTTCTGACAGCAGCCTTGATGAAGTTGTAACGGAGGTGCACGGGTACGTGTAAACACACACTGGAACAGAAAAGAAAGGACATAGAGAATACTACATGGCTTACTGTGTGATATCAGGTTTACACGAGGTTGTCTTTTGTAAATATGGAAATGTGATCGGAAGGTCGCAGGTTCAAATTCGGGCCGGGACGGACACGGGTCAACTTTATGTGCAGACCCAGAGACGGAAGCCATGTCCCACCCCCGTGTCATCACAATGGCACGTAAAAGACCATGGTCATTCTGCCATAAGTGCAGGTGGCTGAATACACCTAAACACGCTGACACCTGGGTAGCGCGACTCCGTTGCCGCTAGCTTTCCACTGGGAGGAAGCGACCCGAATTTCCCAGCGATGGGACAATAAAGTAATAACAAGTCGCGTAAGGCGAAAATACAACATTTAGTCAAGCTCAGTGGAACTCACAGAATGAAACTGAACGCATTGCATTTTTTCCGCAAGACCGTACACTCGTAGCATCGTCTGTCCACCGCTCGTGGCAAAGGCAGTGAAATTAACAATCCAGAAAAGCGCGGTAGCGGTTGCGCTGAGGAGGATAGCACGCTTTTCTTTATCTCTATTCTTTTTAACTCTCTGAACGTGTTTTTAATCCAAACATATCATATCTATATGTTTTTGGAATCAGGAACGGACAAGGAATAAGATGAAACTGACGAGCCTGTTCAGCGCGGTAGTGGTTTGGCTGTGCTGCATAGCACGCTTTTCTGTACCTCTCTTCGTTTTAACTTTCTGAGCGTGTTTTTAATCCAAACATATCATATCTATATGTTTTTGGAATCAGGAACCGACAAGGAATAAGATGAAATTGTTTTTCAATCGATTTCGGAAATTTAATTTTGATCATAATTTTTATATTTTTAATTTTCAGAGCTTGTTTTTAATCCAAATATAACATATTTATATGTTTTTGGAATCATAAACTGATGAAGAATAAGATGAACGTAAATTTGGATCGTTTTATAAAAAATACATTTTAATTACAATTTTCAGATTTTTAATGACTAAAGTCATAAATTAATTTTTAAACCACCAAGCTGAAATGCAATACCGAAGTTTGGCCTTCGTCGAAGATTTCTTTACAAAAATTTCAATCAATTTGATTGAAAAATGAGGGTGTGACTGTGCCGCCTCAACTTTTACAAAAAGCCGAATATGAAAGTATTTATCGAAAAAATGAAAAAAAAGTCTGGGGATATTATTCTCAGGAATTCTCATGTAAAATTTCATAAAGATCGGTCCAGTAGTTTGGTCTGAATCGCTTTACACACACATACGCACAGACACACACACACACAGACACACACACACACACACACACACACACACACACACACACACACACACACACACACACACACACATACACCATGACCCTCGTCTCGATTCCCCCTCTATGTTAAAACATTTAGTCAAAAATGTAGTTTGGTCTCGTGGGGGTAGAAAAGTTACACGGTAGACACTCTGATAAACGGCAAGTTTTAGCTTCCGACATACGTTAAACGTGAATGCATCGTTTTCGTGGTGCTTGGGAGAAACTGCTCGTTACATTTAGTCAAGTTATGACTAAATGTTTTAACGTAGAAGGGGGAATCGAGACGAGGGTTGTGGTGTATGTGTGTCTGTCTGTCTGTGTGTGTGTGTAGAGCGATTCAGACCAAACTACTGGACCGATCTTTATGAAATTTGACATGAGAGTTCATGGGAATGATATCCCCGGACGTTTTTTTCGTTTTTGCGATAAATACCTTTCATGACGTCATATCCGGCTTTTTGTAAAAGTTGAGGCGGCACTGTCACACCCTCATTTTTCAATCAAATTGATTGAAATTTTGGCCAAGCAATCTTCGACGAAGGCCGGACTTCGGTATTGCATTTCAGCTTGGTGGCTTAAAAATTAATTAATGACTTTGGTCATTAAAAATCTGAAAATTGTTAAAAAAAATAAATTATAAAACGATCCAAATTTACGTTCATCTTATTCTTCATCATTCCCTGATTCCAAAAACATATAAATATGTTATATTTGGATTAAAAACAAGCTCTGAAAATTAAAAATATAAAAATTATGATCAACATTTTTTTTTGGAAATCATATTAAAAACACTTTCATCTTATTCCTTGTCGGTTCCTGATTCCAAAAACATATAGATATGATATGTTTGGATAAAAAACACGCTCACAAAGTTAAAACGAAGAGAGGTACAGTAAAGCGTGCTATGAAGCACAGCGCAACCGCTACCACGCCAAACAGGCTCGTCACTTTCACTGCCTTTTGCACTAGCGGCGGACTACGTTCAGTTTCATTTTGTGAGTTCCACAGCTTGACTAAATGTAGTTATTTCGCCTTACGCGACTTGTTTTTTCTAGCCATTAACACAGACTTTTTGATAGAGTACGCAGACGTTTTTCATTAATAGAACATTATCCTTGTTCAAACGCTCTAATCACTTTGCGGTGCGTTTCCTGTTTCTAAACTGGAAGGAAACTGCAAAAAATGATCATGCTTTACAAGCTGAAAAATGGTATCGTTTACAAATGTTTGTCTTGAGCAGCTATTTCGTTTCATTGAATCAGTTTCATTGATCGGCGATCGTTCAGCGTATTAAAAACTAAAATAACTTTGTCCTGAAACATGAAGTCATTGCCGTTGTTCCATTGGAGAAAGTCCAGAAATTATATGCACAGTGGATAGCAGAAACGTGTAAGGCACCTGGCCAGCCCCTGTACCCCTTCCTCATTTTGGAAGCCCCTACCTATCATACAGTACTGAGTCCCACATACACACACACACACACACACACACAAACACACATTTACACATACACACACACACACACATACACACACACACACACACACACACACACACACACACACACACTCACACATAAACATACACACAAACGAGCGCGATATTAGAGAGAGAAACCATTTGTAGCCTCTGTTGCGGAATGTAGGCGGCCAAGGCAAGGTAATGACTGCAGGAACAAGACACCATTTTCGGAAGCCATAAACAAGAAATCGCTGACATAAACACCCCTGATATCTGAGTGTAGCACAATGGTCTTGATCTTCTTATCCTTACAGAAACAATCTCAAATGCTTTCAGTCCAAAAAAAGAACATGTATAACTACAACAAGAAACTAAATGGAGAAAATCAATCTAACCTCCTTTGCAACATCCAAAACCTTTAATGCCCCTCCACCCCCACCCCCCACCCCCAACCCCCCTTCCCCTCACCTCCTCCACCTCCGCCCCCCCCCCCCCCCCCCCCCTCTCCCCCTCCGTGTTCAACACTCTCATACTCACCGTTTCTTTCTTTATTTGGTGTTTTACGTCGTTTTCAACCACGAAGGTTATATCGCGACGGGGAAAGGGGGGAGATGGGATAGAGCCACTTGTCAATTGTTTCTTGTTCACAAAAGCACTAATCAAAAATTTGCTCCAGGGGCTTGCAACGTAGTACAATGTATTACCTTACTGGGAGAATGCAAGTTTCCAGTACAAAGGACTTAACATTTCTTACATACTGCTTGACTAAAATCTTTACAAAAATGGACTATATTCTATACAAGAAACACTTAACAAGGGTAAAAAGAGAAACAGAATCCGTTAGTCGCCTCTTACGACATGCTGGGGAGCATCGGGTAAATTCTTCCCCCTAACCCGCGGGGGGAATACGTAATGCATTGCTTCCGCTTTGGAATGAAGAATAAACAAGAACTTCTGAAGTCTGATTGTTTTGAATGTTTAATAAGATTCCATTCCGGAGTTTTCTAAAAAAAATTTAAAAAAAAAGGGGGGGGGGGCGAGCTTATTGGAAGACCAGCATACTTATAGAGTCTGCGCAGTGTCACAAGGATTGATGCTCTTTTCTACATTTAGTCAAGTTTTGACTAAATGTTTTAACATAGAGGGGGAATCGAGACGAGGGTCGTGGTGTATGTGTGTGTGCGTGTGTGTGTGTGTGTGTGTGTGTGTGTGTGTGTGTGTGTGTGTTTGTGTGTGTCTGTGTGTGTGTGTCTGTGTGTCTGTGTGTCTTTGCGTGTTTGTGTGTGTAGAGCGATTCAGAGTAAACTACTGGACCGATCTTTATGAAATTTTACATGAGAGTTCCTGGGTATGATATCCCCAGTCTTTTTTGTCTTTTTTTGGATAAACGGCTTTGATGACGTCATATCCGGCTTTTTGTAAAAGTTGAGGCGGCACTGTCACACCCTCATTTTTTTAATAAAATTGATTGAAATTTTGGCCAAGTAATATTCGACAAAGGCCGGACTTTGGTATTGCATTTCAGCTTGGTGGCTTAAAAATTAATTAATGACTTTGGTCATTAAAAATCCCAAAAATTGTAATTAAAATTACTTTTTTATAAAACGATCCAAGTTTACGTTCATCTTATTCTTCA
>NC_090256.1:6549033-6566533 GCF_037325665.1 Littorina saxatilis | reverse complement strand
TTTGGGATGGGTTCAGGAGAGGCAGACAGCAAGAAGTCATGCACGTGGTCATCCCGTATATGATTCTGAGGAATGGGATTATGCATATTCTCTGCCGCTGGACGCACGAAATGTCTCTATCAGACATTCTTTCATGTGTCATTTTTGACAGCTGATAAGCACTCTGCCTGCTAAGTACATCCTTATTGTTGCGACGATTGCTTTGATGCAGATCCGAAACTCATGAGAAAATTGTCATGGAGATAGCAATTAGCTTTCTCCCGTAAGCATACTCTCATACTCATATGCAAACTCATTATTTATTCATGTAATGAGTGTTTAGTAGTAGTTGTAATAGTAGATTAGACCATCTTTAGAACGAGTGCCAGATGCAAAATTAGATACCTATGCTTACTTTATTACCCTCGTAAAATAAAGCATTGTCATTGTCATTGACATTGTCATTGTCATACTCGCAAACATCTCGTTGCTGCATGGTTGGTAAGTGCACGCGTTTTGTCCTTGACAATATGCAATAACGTTACTTCTGTTGCTTCTTCTTCTGCATCTTGTTCAACTTCGTCGAGGTTGTATTAATGTTGCATGTCTGACACGTTTACGCCCAAGTCCAACCTTTTGGAAAGACATGATGGTATCTCCCGTAAAACAGGGAGATCTGATACATGATGCTTACCCTGACAAAAACCGAGAATGATATGCAGTGACCTTAAAGCCTTATCAACTCTTGGCAATTTGTTCATAGAGGATGCTATACAACGTTTGGTTCAAATCCCGAATTCATTTTCGTTATTCCTTTGATGTGTCTCTGTTTGTAGTACTCATGCTCGTCTGTTGCAAGCCAAAGATGTGTCTCTGTTTGTAGTACTCATGCTCGTCTGTTGCAAGCCAAAGATGTGTCTCTGTTTGTAGTACTCATGCTCGTCTGTTGCAAGCCAAAGATGTGTCTCTGTTTGTAGTACTCATGCTCGTCTGTTGCAAGCCAAAGATGTGTCTCTGTTTGTAGTACTCATGCTCGTCTGTTGCAAGCCAAAGATGTGTCTCTGTTTGTAGTACTCATGCTCGTCTGTTGCAAGCCAAAGATGTGTCTCTGTTTGTAGTACTCATGCTCGTCTGTTGCAAGCCAAAGATGTGTCTCTGTTTGTAGTACTCATGCTCGTCTGTTGCAAGCCAAAGATGTGTCTCTGTTTGTAGTACTCATGCTCGTCTGTTGCAAGCCAAAGATGTGTCTCTGTTTGTAGTACTCATGCTCGTCTGTTGCAAACCAAAGATGTGTCTCTGTTTGTAGTACTCATGCTCGTCTGTTGCAAGCCAAAGATGTGTCTCTGTTTGTAGTACGCATGCTCGTCTGTTGCAAGCCAAAGATGTGTCTCTGTTTGTATTACTCATGCTCGTCTGTTGCAAGCCAAAGATGTGTCTCTGTTTGTAGTACTCATGCTCGTCTGTTGCAAGCCAAAGATGTGTCTCTGTTTGTAGTACGCATGCTCGTCTGTTGCAAGCCAAAGATGTGTCTCTGTTTGTAGTACTCATGCTCGTCTGTTGCAAGCCAAAGATGTGTCTCTGTTTGTAGTACTCATGCTCGTCTGTTGCAAACCAAAGATGTGTCTCTGTTTGTAGTACTCATGCTCATCTGTTGCAAACCAAAGATGTGTCTCTGTTTGTAGTACTCATGCTCATCTGTTGCAAGCCAAAGATGTGTCTCTGTTTGTAGTACTCATGCTCGTCTGTTGCAAACCAAAGATGTGTCTCTGTTTGTAGTACTCATGCTCGTCTGTTGCAAACCAAAGATGTGTCTCTGTTTGTAGTACTCATGCTCATCTGTTGCAAGCCAAAGATGTGTCTCTGTTTGTAGTACTCATGCTCGTCTGTTGCAAACCAAAGATGTGTCTCTGTTTGTAGTACTCATGCTCGTCTGTTGCAAACCAAAGATGTGTCTCTGTTTGTAGTACTCATGCTCGTCTGTTGCAAGCCAAAGATGTGTCTCTGTTTGTAGTACTCATGCTCGTCTGTTGCAAGCCAAAGATGTGTCTCTGTTTGTAGTACTCATGCTCGTCTGTTGCAAACCAAAGATGTGTCTCTGTTTGTAGTACTCATGCTCGTCTGTTGCAAGCCAAAGATGTGTCTCTGTTTGTAGTACTCATGCTCGTCTGTTGCAAGCCAAAGAGGAAACCAAATTGTGTTCTTTGTATCTTGGGAAAATTCCATACCCCCCAACCTCAACCTACTACTTCAGTGTTCCTCTTTTTTCCAGGCCAGCAACACCTTTGTGGCCTCTGTGTGTGTGTGTGTGTGTGTGTGTGTGTGTGTGTGTGTGTGTGTGTGTGTGTGAGGTCGGTGTAGTAGACTTGGTCCATTTAAATCAGGCTTAATGTACAGTTTTGTCAGTTTGAATGTTTCTGTCTTTCGGTCTCGGTCTGTCGGTCTCTGTCTGTCTGTATGTCTGTATGTATGTCTGTCGGTCGGTCGGTCTGTCTGTCTGTCTGTCTGTCTTGTCTGTCTTTCTGTGTGCCTGTGTGTGTGGTCGGGCGGATACTTACCGTGTCCTCGTATCCGTGCAAGCCGCCTCCACCCGAGGATGCTAACATTTCGCGTCCAATGTGTTGCCATTCATCGTTACAAGAATGATCAATCTCAGAATTGGTCACTCGATCGTCCCGGTGAAGCATGCAACTGCGGTGATCGTCAACACCAACCCAATCAAAACATTGTGTTGACTCTAATTATTGTAATCCTGTCAACAACAGTCCGATGAACCTCGTCGTGAATTGAACCAACGAGTCAGAGCGGATCATAGTTATCCCATCGGCGTTCTGCATGTTAAGGCCTTCGTTAATTGAGGCCGAAGTTGACTTCCAGAAGTCTTCCCGAAGTCTTTTAACCAAAAATGCCGTGCCAAAGCTTCGTGCAGCGAGGTCGGTGTAGTAGACTTCGTCCATTTAAATCAGGCTTAACAATGTACAGTTTTGTCAGTTTGAATGTGTTTGTCTGTCTGTCTGTCTTGTCTGTCTTTCTGTCTGTCTGTCTGTGTGGTCTGGCATGGCGGATACATATCGTTTCCTCGTATCAGTACAAGCTGCCTTTACCTGAGGATGCTAACATTTCGCGTCTAACCCTGAGCGGATTCTGACTCGGAATGTGAGAGGGAACAAACAAAACTACTACCGTGTTGCCGCGATCGATAGCAGCACTTGAAGCCAACCAGGCTGATTGTGAATCTTGAATTACCAGCTTGTGTTGTCGGCATCGCCTTTGATTTATTGATATTGTCCGATTTGTCCGGGCACTTACAGCGATTGCCTTCTGCCTCTACACCGAGCCCTTGCTTGTTTGGCTTGATGGACGAGGTTTTGATCGTTCCTGGCTTGAAGCATTATACGTTTGGTTGGGGAGTTTTCCCAAGATAGTTGTCGAATGACGGATGAAGTGCACGCTGATGTGTTTGATTTCTGCTGCTTTTCGCAGCTGCGGTCTGCCTTGTAGGGAGAGAGAGAGAGAGAGAGAGAGAGAGAGAGAGAGAGAGAGAGAGAGAGAGAGAGAGAGAGAAGAGAGAGAGAGACAGAGACAGAGACAGAGAGACAGAGACAGAGACAGAGAGAGAGAGATTTATATTTCTGTTAAGGCCTTACTGAAATAAGGCCTTATTTCTGTTATGACCTTGAAAAAATAAGCCCTTAAAAAATATGCCCATAAAAAAATAAGCCCTTAAAAAAATATGCCCATATTTTTCTGCGCATCGCTACTGCGCATCCGGACATTCGAAAGCGCGCACAAACTCGCCTCTCGTTCAAAACATCCGTCATAACATCGAGCGGATACAGCCTGGCTTCACGCATTCGAAAGCGCGCACAAACTCGCCAAAACCCCAATTCTCTCGCAATTTGCAATTTCAGCACAAATTCTTCTCAAAAATTCATCACGATCTCTGAACCCCCCATTCGCCATGTTTCTTATGAGATCTCTGCGCATGAGCGGCGCAGCCGAATTCTATTCAGCTTCATGATTGGTCAAAAAAATAAGAAATAAGGGCTTATTTTCAAAAATATGGGCATATTTTTTTAAGGGCTTATTTTTTGGATTTTTGACCCTTTGTGCCAAGGATACACTGACTCAGTACAGTAAGTTTAGTTTTCATTTTTGCATGCACGATTTTCTCCCAAAAATGACATATTTTGAAGTTTGTGGTGTTCCCATTTTTTTATTTTTCAAGCTATGGTGATCAAATTTGGCATGAACATTGCATAAAAGTAGTGCTATGGTATGAGCCAAAACATCTTTAGTCTAACCAGTGGTCAGCAAAAAATATTTTTTTAAAGTTGGTATTTTTGATTTTTTTATTAGTACAAAATTTGGTAACATGGTGATTATGAACCGCTGCATCAATGCCTTTTCTTTTGGTTCATACCATTGCAACACACTCACTAAATGATTGAACCAAAGGACAGGTCTGAGACTTGTCATATGTATGAAAAAGTCTCCATCAAAGTTGCGTGTTTTCCACCTTTTTCAAAATGTAATTTTTTGTAAAAAATAAAAAAAAATATTCTAACACAACATATTGATTTTATGTTAGTTTTATATTTTTGTGTAATAACTTAGGCATTAAGCTACCTGATGGCCAAATTTCAGCAAGTTTGAGTGAAGGAAACTGAAACTACAAAATTAAGAAACAATACACCCATCGCTAGGTAGAACTGGGCCCTTAAAAAGTTAACCAACAAAAAAAGGAGGTCGGAAAACTTCAGCACGTGATAATAAAGATGATGATGATGATGATGATGACGATGACGATGATAATGATAATGATGATGATGATGATGATTATGATGATTATGATTATGATGATGATGAAGATAAGGAAGTGTTTAATTCTAGATAAGAGGTACACTTTCTTTGACACTAATTTACTGATATAAGCTTCATATTGATTGATTAATTTTTTAATTATATAATTGTGTGTCTATGCGTCCCAAGGACAGATTGTAAGGAAAGACGTAGCCTTAAATCTTAATCCTTGTTAAATAAAGTTCAACTCTCTCTCTCTCTCTCTCTCTCTCTCTCTCTCTCTCTCTCTCTCTCTCTCTCTCTCTCTCTCTGTCTCTCTCTCTCTGTCTCTCTCTCTGTCGAGGTATTACACACCGCTACGACCGAAGAGAAGTGAAAAATAAACTCCTGTTGTGCAGCGGGATAAAGTATTCCCTCATACCTCGGAGATATATCTTCACTCGCTCGCAGCGACGTCACGTGACATTTTAGATGGTGGAAGAAAATGCTGTCGCTTATCGGCACTGGGTGCAGTGCCTTTGTAGTGCACTTGCACTAGAACGGCACTGGGTCCAGTACCCGCTCCGGCGTCGAAGCATTTTCCACTAAAAAGTGAACAAAATTTGACCTATTTCGTCGCCTATAGGGGACGGAAAGAATGTCATTTCAATGGTGTGATAACGTTCTTTCCGTCACGTGACGTCGCTGCGAGCGACTGAAGGTATATCTCCGAGGTATGAGGGAATACTTTAACCCGCTGCACAACAGGAGTTTATTCTTCACTTAACTTCGGTCGAACCGGTGTGCAATGGGTGCTGTCTCTCTGTCTGTCTCTCTCTCTCTCTCTCTCTCTCTCTCTCTCTCTCTCTCTCTCTCTCTCTCTCTCTCTCTCTCTCTCTCTTTCTCTCAAAAACTAGTGTTGCCGAATTTGTCACGCTGACATTGATTCCGAAGATAAATGATTGAATCATAACACATCATATTTAGAAAAGGATAACGCTTCTCCTAACTTAACGATGCTTCCCTCATTTATTCATTTTGCTTCCTTTTTATATTTAGTCAAGTTTTGACTAAATATTTTAACATCGAGGGGGAATCGAAACGAGGGTCGTGGTGTATGTGCGTATGTGTGTGCGTGCGTGTGTGTGTGTGTGTGTGTGTGTGTGTGTGTATGTGTTTCTGTCTGTCTGTGTGTGTGTGTGTGTGTAGAGCGATTCAGATTAAACTACTGGGCCGATCTTTATGAAATTTGACATGAGAGTTCCTGGGTATGATATCCCCGGACGTTTTTTTTTTCATTTTCTCGATAAATACCTTTGATGACATCATATCCGTCTTTTTGTAAAAGTTGAGGCGGCACTGTCACACCCTCATTTTTCAATTAAATTGATTGAAATTTTGGCAAAGCAATCTTCGACAAAGGCCGGGGTTCGGTATTGCATTTCAGCTTGGTGGCTTAAAAACTAATGAGTGAGTTTGGTCATTAAAAATCGGAAACTTGTAATTAGAATTATTTTTTTATTAAACGATCCAAAAACTATTTCATCTTATTCTTCGTCATTTTCTGATTCCCAAAACATATACATATGTTATATTTGGATTAAAAACAAGCTCTGAAAATTAAAAATATAAAAATTATGATCAAAATTAAATTTCCGAAATCGTTTTAAAAACTATTTCATCTTATTCCTTGTCGGTTCCTGATTCCAAAAACATATAGATATGATATGTTTGGATTAAAAACACGCTCAGAAAGTTAAAACGAAGAGAGGTACAGTAAAGCGTGCTATGAAGCACAGCGCAATCGCTACCGCGCCAAACAGGCTCGTCACTTTCACTGCCTTTTGCACTAGCGGCGGACTACGTTCAGTTTCATTCTGTGAGTTCCACAGCTTGACTAAATGTAGTAATTTCGCCTTACGCGACTTGTTACATTTAGTCAAGTTTTGACTAAATGTTTTAACGTAGAGGGGGGAATCGAGACGATCCAGTGTGGTGTATGTGTATAACGCGATTCTGAGAAACTACTGGACCGATCTTTATGAAACTTAACATGAGAGTTCCTGAGTATTATATCTCCAGACGTTTCTTTTAGTTTTTGGATAAATATCTTTGATGACGTCATATCCGGCTTTTTGTGAAAGTTGAGGCGGCACTGTCACGCTCTCATTTTTCAACCAATTTGGTTTAAATTTTGGTCAAGTAATCTTCGACAAAGCCCGGACTCTGGTATTGCATTTCAGCTTGAAGGCTTAAAAGTTAATTAATGAGTTTGCTCATTAAAGTTGTCATTAAAATCGATTTTTCGCAAACAGATTTAAAATTGATTGCATCGTATTCTTCATTAAATGTTGAATCTAAAAATATATACATATGACATGTTTACTCTTAAAATGTGATCACAATTAACGAAAATAGGTTAATTAGTACTTCGATTATTATTTAAGAAATCGATCAAAAAAGGATTTCAGCTTATTCCTTATCATTTTTTTATTTTAAAAACATATAAATATAATAAGTTGTATTCGAAACAAGCTCAGAAAGTTAAAAAGAATACAGAAAAGCGCGCTTCCCTGCTTACCGCAGTACACTATTTCCCTATTCTTGCATGTCAGTTTCACTTCGTGTTGCACGGAAAAAATGAGCGACTTCCTTGCCGCGTGGATTGACGAAGCTGTTTTGTCTTGGTGAAAAAAAAATGCAGTGCTTTCAGTTTTATTCTGTGAGTTCGACAGATTGACTAAATGTTGTAATTTCGCCTTACGCGACTTGTTTTCTTCTTCTGCCCTTTTTCTTGGAAAGCAAACCACGCTTTTTCACAACGGAAATGAAAACACGAGAAGGAAGCGGAAATGAAATAAGAACAGGAAAACGAGAGAGAAAAAATGAAAATGAGAAAAGAAGAAGAAAAGAAAGATGAGAAAAAATATCCCCCAAGGATGCGTTCTTTCCGTATCTCTGCGCCAGTGAACTGTGATTGCATTTTTGTTCTAATATCCTCTGGTTTCGTGGTTCATGAAATATTGAAAGTTTTTGTCTTTCGTTATATGTTCAGGAGAGAATCGCTGAAGCGAGAAAAGAAACGCGGGCTTCTGATATTATTTCGGGTGGAGATGATTTAATTTTTAAAGAGTGATTCAGCCCAGAAGGCCTTGTGGATGCTTACCCGACCATCATCGGTGCTATGTTATTCTAGATTTTTATGAAGAGACTAAGTTGTCGTGTGTTTTGTTTTCTTTATTTTTCATACACGGAAAAACAGGTTTAATTGGGCTTGCACATGTGTGTGTGTGTGTGTGTGGGGGGGGATTAGGATGGGCGTGTGTGTATCTGCGCGCCCAAGATTGCGATTGGACGTTTTTGTTACATTTAGTCAAGTTATGACTAAATGTTTTAACATCGAGGGGGGAATCGAGACGAGGGTCGTGGTGTATGTGCGTGTGTGTGTCTGTGTGTGTGTGTGTAGAGCGATTCAGACTAAACTACTGGACCGATCTTTATGAAATTTGACATGAGAGTTCCTGGGTATGAAATCCCCGAACGTTTTTTTCATTTTTTTGATAAACGTCTTTTATGACGTCATATCCGGCTTTTCGTGAAAGTTGAGGCGGCACTGTCACGCTCTCATTTTTCAACCAAATTGGTTGAAATTTTGGTCAAGTAATCTTCGACAAAGCCCGGACTTCGGTATTGCATTTCAGCTTGGTGGCTTAAAAATTAATTAATGACTTTGGTCATTAAAAATCTGAAAATTGTAAAAAAAAAATAAAAATTTATAAAACGATCCACATTTACGTTCATCTTATTTTCCATCATTTTCTGATTCCAAAAACATATAAATATGTTATATTTGGATTAAAAACAAGCTCTGAAAATTAAATATATAAAAATTATTATCAAAATTAAATTGTCGAAATCAATTTAAAAACACTTTCATCTTATTCCTTGTCGGTTCCTGATTCCAAAAACATATAGATATGATATGTTTGGATTAAAAACACGCTCAGAAAGTTAAAACAAAGAGAGGTACAGAAAAGCGTGCTATCCTTCTTAGCGCAACTACTACCCCGCTCTTCTTGTCAATTTCACTGCCTTTGCCATGAGCGGTGGACTGACGATGCTACGAGTATACGGTCTTGCTGAAAAATGGCATTGCGTTCAGTTTTATTCTGTGAGTTCGACAGCTACTTGACTAAATGTTGTATTTTCGCCTTACGCGACTTGTTTTGGTTTATGACACCTCTGTCTGGGAACACCAATTTGAGAAGCTAATACACCTATGCATTAGTTTTTTGGCGTATACGCTCGTTGCAACCTGAAATATATATGTGTTTTCGCTTAACCTTAACTAGCAATCATCAAGTAACAGTGCATTCCAGACCACCAAATGAATGCAAGGATGAAGCAGCTCTCTTCTGGCAGGCTAAAGAGATCAAGTTATGCGACTGAGACACGGGCCCTGAAGAGAGAACACCAAGCAAAGATGCCTGAACTGGTTCACCCATCACACTTCTCCCTCGAAGAACCACCCTGGAAAAACAACCTTGAAAACGTGTCCATCCAGACCACAGTTCCTCATCTCACAACAAAAGATGAACAGAGCGATGTGCAGAAGAAAGCCCTGACACTTGCCATGCTCGACGAAAGATACCCCCAAGAAGCATGGATGCGGGTCTTTACATTTGGGTCCGCCACAGATGCTGTCAAAAGAGGAGGAGCTGGTGTCTACATCCAACAACACAGTTTAGTCAAAACTTGACTAAATGTAAAAAAATAAAAATTAAAAAAAAATAAATATTAAAAAAATGTAAAACAAGTCGCGTAAGGCGAAATTACTACATTTAGTCAAGCTGTCGAACTCACGGAATGAAACTGAACGCACTGTATTTTTTCACCAAGACAGTACAGCTTCGTCAATCCCCGCGAGAAGGAAATCGCTCACCTCCCACGTGCAAAACGCAGTGAAATTAACACGCCAGAATAGCGCGGTAGCGTATTGTGCTAAGCAGGAAAGCGCGCTTTTCTATATTCTTGTTAACTTTCTGAGCTTGTTTTGAGTACAACCTATCATATCTATATGTTTTTGGAATTAGAAAATGATAAAGAATAAGATGAAATCATTTTTGGGTCGATTTCTTAAATTTTAATCGTAAGACTAATTAATCTATTTTCGTTAATTGTGATCACATTTTAAGAATAAACATGACATATGTTTATATTTTTAGATTCAGTGTTACACGACACTTGAGATTGACGAAGTTCTCAAATGTCGTATAGTTGTGTTCTTATTTCTACGTGGCCCGTCTTCACAGCAGCAGAGAAAAACTCGTCAAATTGAGTTCGAGGATTTATTTAGCATTCCATACATACAACTGCACATCGTAGCAGAACTCAGAGTAGAAGCCTTTAACATACAAATCGCGCTGGCCTATATAGCAAATACTCAATCTCGAGAATATTCCAGACCGAACATGATACAACTAAAATTATATGAACCGTCCATGGACTAGAATAGTGACATTCTCTGTGACGTACATCAAAAGCGCCGACGCACTTAATCCGAGCGAACGCCACGAACCCACGACTCAAAACAACGTGGTAAACAACTTGTTTTGACAGGAGTAGAAAGTCCACCTGCATTCTCGTCCAAACATAAATATTGTGTTTACAAAATATAATATCGGTACTTTCCCACAAAGTACAAATAAGTCAACTACATGCAACACACAAAACTGAACCAAAGTTCAGCAACGGCAGCGTTTCCTAACATTCAGAATGTGATGAAGAATACGATGCAATCAATTTTAAATCTGTTTGCGAAAAATCGATTTTCATGACAATTTTAATGAGCAAACTCATTAATTAATTGTTAAGCCCCCAAGCTGAAATGCAGTACCAAAGTCCGGGCTTCGTCGAAGATTTCTTGAGCAAAATTTCAACCAATTTGGTTGAAAAATGAGAGCGTGACAGTGCCGCCTCAACTTTCACAAAAAAAGCCGGATATGACGTCATCAAAGACATTTATCCAAAAAATGAAAACTGGAGATACCATACTCAGGATCTCTCATGTCAAGTTTCATGAAGATCGGTTTAGTAGTTTTCTCTGAATCGCTCTACACACAGACACACAGACACACATACACCTCGACCCTCGTCTCGATTCCCCCCTCTACGTTAAAACATTTAGTCAAAACTTGACTAAATGTAAAACAGACATTAGTTCTCTCAAGAAGGAAATCAAATCCGGTTTGACGGAGAGTGTGGAGATTCTTCTTTTTCAGTTTCAGAAGGCAATCTAGTTTTGGTTTTGTGTTTTATTTGTTTTCGTTATGCTTCGTTTTCTTTTTAGCGCCACTCAATGTCACCGAATTCACCACTACCGTTGCCCCCTCCACACCTCTGACTTCGTCGTATGTGTTGACTGGCAAATCATTGTTGGCTTAAATCTCATACATACACTAAAATCAAAGACGATTGATTAGCACGATTTTGCACAGCCACCCCCCCCCCTCACCCCCACCCCCACCCCCACCACCCAAAACTGCTTTCTGCCCGTACCCCTGGATAATGTCAGCTAACACGTTAGCTACAAATACAAAATGAATTAGAAAAAGCACATTTTGTGGAGACACCCATGTTGGGAGGGTCTCGGTGGAGGGCTTAAATCCACCTCAGCCGGATGTGGGGGGTTCAAAATCTCCCCCAGCCGAGTCGACAGGGTGATACAACTCAGCGGGTGGTACGTATCATTCTCGATGCTGTCTCAGACAGAAGCCATCTGCTGTCGCTGCGTTCATAATGTTGTCGAATGGCTTCCTGGTTGTCACTGGGTCCGATGTGTTTTATGTGTTTCTATTTTTAATGTCCCTGTGCATCCGACCTTTTGGCTTCAGGCAGTCTTCTATGGTACGTGAGAAGTAGGTCAGGGAAGACTGGCCATTTCTCAGACATCAGCTGCTGTGCTGGTTTTTTCCCTGATCATTTTACTTCCTGCTTTGTGAGTGTTTTGTGTTCAGAGAGAGAGAGAGAGAGAGTGGGGAGACTGAGGGGGGAGTGAGAGGGCAGACAGAGAGGGGGGAGGGAGAGAGAGAGAGTGGGGAGACTGAGGGGGGAGTGAGAGGGCAGACAGAGAGGGGGAGGGAGAGAGAGAGTGGGGAGACTGAGGGGGGAGTGAGAGGGCAGACAGAGAGGGGGGAGGGAGAGAGAGAGAGTGGGGAGACTGAGGGGGGAGTGAGAGGGCAGACAGAGAGGGGGGAGGGAGAGAGAGAGGGTGGGGAGACTGAGGGGGGAGTGAGAGGGCAGACAGAGAGGGGGGAGGGAGAGAGAGAGAGGGGGGAGACTGAGGGGGGAGTGAGAGGGCAGACAGAGAGGGGGGAGGGAGAGAGAGAGAGTGGGGAGACTGAGGGGGGAGTGAGAGGGCAGACAGAGAGGGGGGAGGGAGAGAGAGAGAGGGGGGAGACTGAGGGGGGAGTGAGAGGGCAGACAGAGAGGGGGGAGGGAGAGAGAGAGGGTGGGGAGACTGAGGGGGGAGTGAGAGGGCAGACAGAGAGGGGGGAGGGAGAGGGAGAGTGGGGAGACTGAGGGGGGAGTGAGAGGGCAGACAGAGAGGGGGGAGGGAGAGAGAGAGAGTGGGGAGACTGAGGGGGGAGTGAGAGGGCAGACAAAGAGGGGGGAGGGAGAGAGAGAGTGGGGAGACTGAGGGGGGAGTGAGAGGGCAGACAGAGAGGGGGGAGGGGAGAGAGAGAGGGTGGGGAGACTGAGGGGGGAGTGAGAGGGCAGACAGAGAGGGGGGAGGGAGAGAGAGAGTGGGGAGACTGAGGGGGGAGTGAGAGGGCAGACAAAGAGGGGGGAGGGAGAGAGAGAGGGTGGGGAGACTGAGGGGGGAGTGAGAGGGCAGACAGAGAGGGGGGAGGGAGAGAGAGAGTGGGGAGACTGAGGGGGGAGTGAGAGGGCAGACAAAGAGGGGGGAGGGAGAGAGAGAGTGGGGAGACTGAGGGGGGAGTGAGAGGGCAGACAGAGAGGGGGGAGGGAGAGAGAGAGGGGGGAGACTGAGGGGGGAGTGAGAGGGCAGACAGAGAGGAGGGAGGGAGAGAGAGAGTGGGGAGACTGAGGGGGGAGTGAGAGGGCAGACAGAGAGGGGGGAGGGAGAGAGAGAGTGGGGAGACTGAGGGGGGGGGGGAGGGGCAGACAGAGAGGGGGGAGGGAGAGAGAGAGGGGGAGACTGAGGGGGGAGTGAGAGGGCAGACAGAGAGGGGGGAGGGAGAGAGAGAGTGGGGAGACTGAGGGGGGAGTGAGAGGGCAGACAGAGAGGAGGGAGGGGGAGAGAGAGTGGGGAGACTGAGGGGGGAGTGAGAGGGCAGACAAAGAGGGGGGAGGGAGAGAGAGAGTGGGGAGACTGAGGGGGGAGTGAGAGGGCAGACAGAGAGGGGGGAGGGAGAGAGAGAGGGGGGAGACTGAGGGGGGAGTGAGAGGGCAGACAGAGAGGAGGGAGGGGGAGAGAGAGTGGGGAGACTGAGGGGGGAGTGAGAGGGCAGACAGAGAGGGGGGAGGGAGAGAGAGAGTGGGGAGACTGAGGGGGGAGTGAGAGGGCAGACAGAGAGGAGGGAGGGGGAGAGAGAGTGGGGAGACTGAGGGGGGAGTGAGAGGGCAGACAGAGAGGGGGGAGGGAGAGAGAGAGTGGGGAGACTGAGGGGGGAGTGAGAGGGCAGACAGAGAGGGGGGAGGGAGAGAGAGAGGGGGAGACTGAGGGGGGAGTGAGAGGGCAGACAGAGAGGGGGGAGGGAGAGAGAGAGTGGGGAGACTGAGGGGGGAGTGAGAGGGCAGACAAAGAGGGGGGAGGGAGAGAGAGAGTGGGGAGACTGAGGGGGGAGTGAGAGGGCAGACAGAGAGGGGGGAGGGAGAGAGAGAGTGGGGAGACTGAGGGGGGAGTGAGAGGGCAGACAAAGAGGGGGGAGGGAGAGAGAGAGTGGGGAGACTGAGGGGGGAGTGAGAGGGCAGACAGAGAGGGGGGAGGGAGAGAGAGAGGGGGAGACTGAGGGGGGAGTGAGAGGGCAGACAGAGAGGGGGGAGGGAGAGAGAGAGTGGGGAGACTGAGGGGGGAGTGAGAGGGCAGACAGAGAGGGGGGAGGGAGAGAGAGAGTGGGGAGACTGAGGGGGGAGTGAGAGGGCAGACAGAGAGGGGGAGGGAGAGGGAGAGTGGGGAGACTGAGGGGGGAGTGAGAGGGCAGACAGAGAGGGAGAGAGAGAGGGGGGAGACTGAGGGGGGAGTGAGAGGGCAGACAGAGAGGGGGGAGGGAGAGGGAGAGTGGGGAGACTGAGGGGGGAGTGAGAGGGCAGACAGAGAGGGGGGAGGGAGAGAGAGAGTGGGGAGACTGAGGGGGAGTGAGAGGGCAGACAGAGAGGGGGAGGGAGAGGGAGAGTGGGGAGACTGAGGGGGAGTGAGAGGGCAGACAGAGAGGGAGAGAGAGAGGGGGGAGACTGAGGGGGGAGTGAGAGGGCAGACAGAGAGGGGGAGGGAGAGGGAGAGTGGGGAGACTGAGGGGGGAGTGAGAGGGCAGACAGAGAGGGAGAGAGAGAGGGGGAGACTGAGGGGGGAGTGAGAGGGCAGACAGAGAGGGGGGAGGGAGAGGGAGAGTGGGGAGACTGAGGGGGGAGTGAGAGGGCAGACAGAGAGGGAGAGAGAGAGGGGGAGACTGAGGGGGGAGTGAGAGGGCAGACAGAGAGGGGGGAGGGAGAGGGAGAGTGGGGAGACTGAGGGGGGAGTGAGAGGGCAGACAGAGAGGGGGGAGGGAGAGAGAGAGTGGGAGACTGAGGGGGAGTGAGAGGGCAGACAGAGAGGGGGAGGGAGAGGGAGAGTGGGGAGACTGAGGGGGGAGTGAGAGGGCAGACAGAGAGGGAGAGAGAGAGGGGGGAGACTGAGGGGGGAGTGAGAGGGCAGACAGAGAGGGGGAGGGAGAGGGAGAGTGGGGAGACTGAGGGGGGAGTGAGAGGGCAGACAGAGAGGGAGAGAGAGAGGGGGGAGACTGAGGGGGGAGTGAGAGGGCAGACAGAGAGGGGGGAGGGAGAGGGAGAGTGGGGAGACTGAGGGGGGAGTGAGAGGGCAGACAGAGAGGGGGGAGGGAGAGAGAGAGTGGGGAGACTGAGGGGGGAGTGAGAGGGCAGACAGAGAGGGGGAGGGAGAGGGAGAGTGGGGAGACTGAGGGGGGAGTGAGAGGGCAGACAGAGAGGGAGAGAGAGAGGGGGGAGACTGAGGGGGGAGTGAGAGGGCAGACAGAGAGGGGGGAGGGAGAGGGAGAGTGGGGAGACTGAGGGGGGAGTGAGAGGGCAGACAGAGAGGGAGAGAGAGAGGGGGGAGACTGAGGGGGGAGTGAGAGGGCAGACAGAGAGGGGGGAGGGAGAGAGAGAGTGGGGAGACTGAGGGGGGAGTGAGAGGGCAGACAGAGAGGGGGGAGGGAGAGAGAGAGTGGGGAGACTGAGGGGGGAGTGAGAGGGCAGACAGAGAGGGGGGAGGGAGAGAGAGAGTGGGGAGACTGAGGGGGGAGTGAGAGGGCAGACAGAGAGGGGGGAGGGGAGAGAGAGAGTGGGGAGACTGAGGGGGGAGTGAGAGGGCAGACAGAGAGGGGGGAGGGAGAGAGAGAGTGGGGAGACTGAGGGGGGAGTGAGAGGGCAGACAGAGAGGAGGGAGGGAGAGAGAGAGTGGGGAGACTGAGGGGGGAGTGAGAGGGCAGACAAAGAGGGGGGAGGGAGAGAGAGAGTGGGGAGACTGAGGGGGGAGTGAGAGGGCAGACAGAGAGGGGGGAGGGAGAGAGAGAGTGGGGAGACTGAGGGGGGAGTGAGAGGGCAGACAGAGAGGGGGGAGGGAGAGGGGAGAGTGGGGAGACTGAGGGGGGAGTGAGAGGGCAGACAGAGAGGGGGGAGGGAGAGGGAGAGTGGGGAGACTGAGGGGGGAGTGAGAGGGCAGACAAAGAGGGGGAGGGAGAGAGAGAGTGGGGAGACTGAGGGGGGAGTGAGAGGGCAGACAGAGAGGGGGGAGGGGAGAGAGAGAGTGGGGAGACTGAGGGGGGAGTGAGAGGGCAGACAGAGAGGGGGGAGGGAGAGAGAGAGTGGGGAGACTGAGGGGGGAGTGAGAGGGCAGACAGAGAGGGGGGAGGAGAGAGAGAGTGGGGAGACTGAGGGGGGAGTGAGAGGGCAGACAGAGAGGGGGGAGGGAGAGAGAGAGTGGGGAGACTGAGGGGGGAGTGATGAGGGCAGACAGAGAGGGGGGAGGGAGAGAGAGAGTGGGGAGACTGAGGGGGGAGTGAGAGGGCAGACAGAGAGGGGGGAGGGAGAGAGAGAGTGGGGAGACTGAGGGGGGAGTGAGAGGGCAGACAGAGAGGGAGAGAGAGAGTGGGGAGACTGAGGGGGGAGTGAGAGGGCAGACAAAGAGGGGTGTGACGTCTGCTTCTCGTTTCTAGGGCTGATCAGTGTGCAACAGAGACAAGTGCAAAGAAGTAAATAAAGAAATTTAATAACTCTGTAATTTCAAAACATGCACACAATCACTCTCGCAGACATCAATCTTCTTCTTCTGGAATCTTCAAACGTAAGTCTCATGGTTTATGATTTTGCCAGTGTGATATCAAACACACGTGAAAACATTGTTTTTCTTCATCTTATTTCGTTGACGTTTGGTATCGATGAGCGGAACGTTTATTCTTTTTCTCGTTGGAAAATGTATCTTGGTTCACACAGATGAAGTCATGAATGGTGAGCTAATGTTTACAAAATATAAAGTGTAGGCTACTTATCACAATAGAACTCGATCTTTGTAGCACTTGGGGACGTTGGTGGTTTCTTCCGTAATTAACCGCTGACGTTGCCCTTCCCCGCAGTGTCCACTCGACATCATTACACACGCGTTGTGCACACATGTACACCTACACCTTCTGCAACACACACGTGCAATATCTGTTATCATCAAGTATTGATTTCAATCGACATCATTCAATTTGTTTCTCTAAAACAAACACAGAAACAAAAGTTCACAGACTGACACAAACACATGGAAAAATGAACAATATCTGTGTTTCCCTGTGAATTAATAATGTTAAAAGGTACAAGCGTGTTTTACCTGCAGTTAGTGGACCTTTGGAGTTTTAAAGAATGTGAAAACCCGTCCACGGAAGGTGAAAATACGCCAGTGCTATCTTCGTGGCTTCTTGACTGCTGCCATCTTGGAGTCAATCCCAACGATCAGAGAATCGTATCCTAGCAACCTCAACTGAATATCATTCATGTACATATTCGCTGCACAATACGATGGCACGCTGTTTCCTTTTGCTTTCCTCGTTTATATTTCTTTCAATGAAGACAAACAAATTCTCGCCTTGTACGCTGCGATAGTTTTGGAATAATGGCGCGAGCGTTGACGTATATGTATACAGTGTCGTCATGACGTAGTCTCGGTCACTTAACTTCGTTTTGTGTACGCGACTATCTTGGACACAGTGAAGTCTCGTTTAATATGAGAGAGGGAGGCGATACAACACGAATTACATTCGTCACAAGGGGGGAGGGAGAGAGAGAGAGTGGGGAGACTGAGGGGGGAGTGAGAGGGCAGACAAAGAGGGGGGAGGGAGAGAGAGAGTGGGGAGACTGAGGGGGGAGTGAGAGGGCAGACAGAGAGGGGGGAGGGAGAGAGAGAGTGGGGAGACTGAGGGGGGAGTGAGAGGGCAGACAGAGAGGAGGGAGGGAGAGAGAGAGA
>NC_090256.1:6521533-6544033 GCF_037325665.1 Littorina saxatilis | reverse complement strand
TCTCTCTCTCTCTTTCGTCTTTTATGTAGCTTTTACATGTATATCATTCTTTCTTTTACCCATGTATTCAATATAAACATGTAGTCTGTATTCATTTGTTTAGTAGAATGTAGATTTTATGTTTATCATCTACATATGAGAAGCCTGTTCAATATACACTGTGTTTGATTGTGGTTAACTTGTAACTGCATACGGTGTTTGGTGTAACATGACTATTTTGCGAGGTAATAGTCAGAGGTTTTGCACTTTGTCCATTTTATTGATAACCAATGAGTGTTTGGTATCAAATGATGCGTCGTAGAATCTCCATTTTATTGATGTATATCTTTATAGCGTTTTTGATGTAGTTTTCTTAGTACAGGAGTTTTTGTGTATGTTTGAGGGGTTTTAACTGTAGCTTGTATGGAGACTGATAGCAGCCTCGAAACTCTCCCCCCTCCCTCCCCATTTTGTTCTATGACGTTGACACGATCACGCCGACTAAACTGGCGGGGTTGTGAACCCAAAGTCACGCTCCTGTCACTTGCCACGAATTTGTTTTTGCACGTGGACTGACGTCAGGGACAGTCATGGAAGGTATATAAGCTGCTAGTTTTCAAGGTTCGGCGGGAGTCTTGGCAACCAACCTGGCTTAAGTGTCTAAATGGTATACCGGACTCCCCACCACCACTTAGGGTTACAGCATTGCTTCGGTGGGAATGGTTGTGGATGAGTCCAAACCTGAGTACTGAGAAGTATTTGTTGTCATCTCTAAATTGTCCTCCGGAGTCTTGGCAACCAACCTGGCTTAAGTGTCTAAATGGTATACCGGACTCCGCCCTGTGGACTGAACTGACAGGGTTAACAAAAAACGTTCCGCAGTCCCAGGTTACCACACGGCGAGTAAAGTGGCGTCGCTTTACTCTTTTACTTTATTTTTATCCAGGCCCCGAACCTCTGCCCAAATTTTCGGCCATTTTAGGACATAGGATATTGCTTTCAGTAGCGTATTTTGCTAAAGGTACCTACGGGTCATGTCCAAATTTTCAACCATTTTAGGACTCAGAATATTTTTGTAAGGAGTAGGAAAATTACAGGAATAGAGTGAACCAATGTACAGATATACTTTCTGAAAAGAACCTACGCATTGTATTGAGTTGTTTTTATGATTTGTTTTGATTCAATACAATTTTGAACTTTACCCGCCTCTTCTTGAGTTTCTATTCTGTGTGTCTGTTTGTCCTGTCGTGTGATTGCCATCCTGACAAATGACCTTCAAACACGTATAACATCTAAGACACAGACACAGACAGTTAGAGTTAATGTGAAGCTAAGACCGCTCGGCTTTACAAATGGTGTCAGAAGTGGGATAAAAATTGGTTCACTGTAGGTTTTGGTAGCTTCCGATTTATTTTTTAGAAAGAAGATCCCATCGCATCCTTTTGTTTTTATTTTATTTTTCTCAGTCACTTAGCCAGTGACTTTATTTCTCTGGACTGCTGCGAAGCAAGATGTCTGACTTTGATTCACAAGAAGACCTGCGGGCGTCAGGCGGTACTGACAAGGGTCGTCGCCTACCTCCCTTGAAACAGCATAATGCAAACACTAGCATATTTTGTTGTTGCTATCAGAGTTAGGTCTTTTTCTCTGTGTACTCTAAAGAGATGGGGCTGTTAGTGTTCAAAGCTTTAAGCTGGTTTTTTCCTTTTGCTGGGCAAACTTTTTTTTTTCGTCTGCTCCCTGAAAATCACCCTTCCTGCTGATGGCTGCGGACCGAAGCAAGATAGCGGACAATGAGGCAGTGTTCCAGAGGGCATGCAGTGCAGTCAACACAGCTGGCATGCAGGGACAACACGGCACGTTGTCTTGGCAACGAGGAACACGTTCTACACGGCGCTTGGAGGAAAGGCAAGGGACCAGCCGGACAACACAGCAGGGGTCGTCTTCAGTCAACTACACACGGGAGCAGTACAGAGTGGCTTTCCGGTCCGTCTCTCCAACTCGAGACCTGGACTGGGAAGCCAGAGCTGCATACTGTCGGCGACACGATTCACGTGTTGCTGGCAGGAGAGCAGAGCAGCCAACGCCAGGAATGCAGTGCTCTGCGTCACGAGGCGACAACGCCGAAGGAGAATATTCGGGGACAGACAGCGGTCTTGGAGTCAGTCTCTGTATCCCCGGATCACAGCGCGCACAGAACAACGGCAGTGGGGGACGAGCGGCCAGCTGGCGAGACGACTACAACTGCAGAGGAAGAGCGAGAGAGGCGACGCGACAGCGACAGAGGTGACACGAAGCTTGTCACTGGGGTCCAAGGACGATCGAGCTTTTCTGACGCTGCAGCCTCGGTGACACGCGGTCATCCTAACGTGTGTAACCTGGGAAAGCAACAGATGCCGGGCGGGGAAAACCTTCCCTGCTGGCATAGATGTCGAGTTCTGGACAGACAGGGACACTGTCTGGAACTCGAGGGAAGGAACGTCGCTTCGCTGACCGGCGGAAGCGAGTTCAACAGATGTCCGCCAACATTCAACGGAAAGGCGGATTGGGTGGCGTTCCGAGTTCAGTTCGAAATGTTTGCAGAGCTGAACAGATGGACAGAGGCAGACATGGGTTTTCAGCTTGCTGTTTGTCTACGAGGGTCAGCACTGGCAACGCTGAAACTCGCGAGACCCGAAGACAGACGGGAATGTGGCTCGCTTGTTCGGGCCCTTGAAGCGAGATTCAGCACACAGATGCACGAGAAAGAACTTCTACGGACGAACCTTCAGAACAGAACGCGTCAGCAAGATGAAAGTCTGCCTGCATTAGCGGAAGACGTCAGGCGCCTGGTACAGATAGTCTATCCGGCAGCTAGAAGAGAAGACAGTAGCTGGAGACGGGCCATCGAGGAGGGAGATGTTTTGGTCTTCTTACACCTGTGACGGCTGCACAGGTGGTTGGGGTTGTACTGACGTCAGGAGTTACGTCAGGCAACAGGTTTTCCGAAGATCAGCGCATCTTTGAAGAGAAGACAGACAAGGAGGGGACAAAACCTGCTGAAGGTTGCTTCCGTGTGCAGTGTGGGACACTGCATGCAAGATACAGAGGGATTCTGTATACGTCCCAAGAACTACACCGTCGGACATCTCGGCCCACAAGATTCCAGCGACGGCAGAGAAGAACTACGTCATCACGAAACGCAGCCGATACCAACAACAACACCGTACATCGAACTGACAAGGACAACCCAGCTGATCAGTGCGCTGCAGGGGATCCGGTCGGCGAGCGAGCTTTACGGCGCGCTGCCACGAAGTCGCGATTCCTGCCTCTGTCTGACGAGACAGGGGAACCTGTCTGACGCTGCAGCTGGTGCGTCTCGAGTCCTATCACCGCCACAGAAGTCGTCACAGAGGTCACCCGTTCCTGCGTTCCTGTCCGGCGCCGCGAGGACGCGCCGGGTGTCATCTGGTCCTTTGTTGCTGTCCGGCGTCGCGAGGACGCGCCTGATGTCGTCAAGGTACCACTCTCCCGGAATCCGCGGAGCGAGGCGACATCATCGACAACTCAAGCGTCAGACGCAAGCACCAAGGAAATAGGCACCAGTGACTTCGTAATCAATAAGGGTAGGGAGCTCGATAGATGTTTTTGTTCTGATTTTTGTTAAAAAGCATAGATTAGCATAAGCAACGACGAAAGAGATGCAGATAACAACAGGGGCGACAACGAAGCTACGGCGAACCAGCAGGACTCGTCGTCCGCCTGATAGACTGAGATTTGACCATTAGAGGAGACTGAGGGGTTCACGATGGAGTAGACAGCGTCTGGCCAGAGCTGATGAAACATTTGGTTTTTTTCTTGTTGCAACAACTTACTACAGAAGAGTCATATACACTCTGCCATGGGTGTAGTCCTACAACCTGCGGGGGATTGGATTGGGAACCGTCTTGACCTGGTGTCACACTAGGTGGCACTGGAGGGTATGGTACAGAAGACCTACCAGAGGACAGGCAAGGCAAGCATAACCGAAAGAGCGGTTTGAGCGGCGTGTGCTGGACCTATGCGGCCACATAGGTCGGGTGGGCTGATCAACTGGAGAGCTAAGTGCATCCAGCAGCGAGGGAGCCTGAGAGATGGACTTCTCGGAAGGGGACTTAGATTACAACGAGGGGTCCCGAAGACACGCATCGGTCACCAGTCCATGAACCTATTGCAGAAACCGAGAAGGTTGTCAAAGAGAAGAACACAGAACCTCAAATCTCTTCGAAAATCATTTTCAAAATCTACGGTGGCAGTCAACGACACCACTACCTTTGTCCCGGTTAAGACACGGCGGTCGACCTGGGATGCCAGCTGCGTCTCGGCGTTAAACGGTGCTCCAGCTGGGGGTCGTCCGGGGGCGGATGTTTCACCGAGGTCGACGCCTTGGCAGTGACAGAAGAGACGGAGGGAGCTGCCTGGCGCCGCGAGGACGCGCCAGCCGATGTTGATGTCGTTGCTGTGACGGAGGTAGCTGTCTGGCGCCGCGAGGACGTGCCAGTCGATGTTGATGTCGTTGCTGTGACGGAGGTAGCTGTCTGGCGCCGCGAGGACGTGCCAGTCGATGTTGACGCCGATGCTGTGACGAGATGACGTCAAAGTGACGTAACATCATCGTCGTCAACGCCGCATCCGTGATGTCGCCGCAACTCCAACAACGATGACGTCAACGATCGAAGGTTTTATTATTTAGAGCATCAAAGACATTGAGTTAATCAGTTACATGAGTCAATTAGGATTGTTTTCAAAAGAAGGAGAGAGACAGACTTTAGAAGAGTTTCCGCGTTGTGTGTGTGCGATTCAAAGACTGCTACGATGGGGACGGACAACAGATGCGGTGTTCATGTACACTTACGACTGGTAAGAGTATACATTTTGTCTTTTTATTCTCTAAAAGGTTTCTCGTATTTGCTGAAATGACAAACATGAATACGTTTGAGAAAACTTGTTTTGCCGGTTGTTCTCTCTTTTGAATGTTGCTGGGAATTTCGTTTACACATGTTTTTGATTTCAATGCGAATTAACCGCGGCGAAGTAAATCGGTGTGTGGTTGTTTTTTGAAAAGGAACAGAATTAAGACTAGAGTGGTAGTCTAACGTTCTTTTATAACTATTTTGTTCACTATAACAGTTTTTTTGTTTTCGTTGTTTTTACTGTAACCTGTAAAATACATCACTTATTTCATTGGGAAGGTCGCGAAGAAACAAATTATTTCGACGTTTTTTTTAACGTCCCTCCTTTTGTTGTCGGTGAAAGAAATTATAATCGCATAATTCTAATATTTTTTTGTAACAATATATGTTTTTTCTTTTTCTGCTTGCAATTTATAATGATAATAGAACTGAGAAGCTGAAAGAGGTGTTTTTATTTGGTTTGGGCCAAATGGGGGCTCATTTTATTTTGAGTTGGAATCCAATAAGAACGGACAGAGTTTGTTGGTTCGGCGTTACCAATGGTGTTTCTTACGCAAATCTTATCCTTCCGCTCAGTTTTTTTACATTTGGTGTCAGAAGCAAAAGAAGGTGGATATTGGTGTTTCACTGGTTTTCTGTAAATATGATTTTTGCTTTGTGTAAAACGATGGTACTTATAGTGTTTGATGTATACTTAGCAGCAGGACTATATTTTTGCTTCTGCTTCAAGAAGTTTCCATACCCTCGGTCATTTTCAGTTTGAGGGCAAACTGTTTTTGTGGAGGGGGGCATTGTGGAGAAAAGCGACTACATGAATAATTTTGTTTTGTCTTTTCTCCATATGCAATTTTCTTCTTAAAGTTTATAGAGTGAAGAAGAAGAGAAAGCGTAGAGAGCAGAATATATTATCTAAGTTAGTATTGAAACTGTTTGGAATTAAGATTCACACTCTAAAATCATATTTGTTCTTTCCCCTAGTAAATTGTTCGGAGATAGGTGTGATATAGTACTTTTCTATTGTTCTCTTGCGGTAGAATTAATTGGTTAAATTGGTTTTGACACGATGGCGCCGGCTTGACTGACGGGATATGAACCCTAGGTCACTAACTCGCTACGGCTTAATTTTGAGCACGTGGACCGCCCGTGAAAGCATTGTTTTTCGACATCCAACTCTCACCTTTTCTTCCCCCCCCCCCACCCTCCTTTCCAGCTTGATTTGATTCTTTACTTCCATGTTGAATAATACTTGGTACACACAGACGAACACACACACACACACACACTCTCTCTCTCTCTCTCTTTCTTTTTCTCTCTCTCTCTCTCTTTCTTTCTCTCTCTCTCTCTCTCTCTCTCTCTTTCTCCTCTCTCTCTCTCTCTCTTTCGTCTTTTATGTAGCTTTTACATGTATATCATTCTTTCTTTTACCCATGTATTCAATATAAACATGTAGTCTGTATTCATTTGTTTAGTAGAATGTAGATTTTATGTTTATCATCTACATATGAGAAGCCTGTTCAATATACACTGTGTTTGATTGTGGTTAACTTGTAACTGCATACGGTGTTTGGTGTAACATGACTATTTTGCGAGGTAATAGTCAGAGGTTTTGCACTTTGTCCATTTTATTGATAACCAATGAGTGTTTGGTATCAAATGATGCGTCGTGGAATTTCCATTTTATTGATGTATATTTTTATAGCGTTTTTGATGTAGTTTTCTTAGTACAGGAGTTTTTGTGTATGTTTGAGGGGTTTTAACTGTAGCTTGTATGGAGACTGATAGCAGCCTCGAAACTCTCCCCCCTCCCTCCCCATTTTGTTCTATGACGTTGACACGATCACGCCGGCTTGACTGGCGGGGTTGTGAACCCAAAGTCACGCTCCTGTCACTTGCCACGAATTTGTTTTTGCACGTGGACTGACGTCAGGGACAGTCGTGGAAGGTATATAAGCTGCTAGTTTTCAAGGTTCGGCGGGAGTCTTGGCAACCAACCTGGCTTAAGTGTCTAAATGGTATACCGGACTCCCCACCACCACTTAGGGTTACAGCATTGCTTCGGTGGGAATGGTTGTGGATGAGTCCAAACCTGAGTACTGAGAAGTATTTGTTGTCATCTCTAAATTGTCCTCCGGAGTCTTGGCAACCAACCTGGCTTAAGTGTCTAAATGGTATACCGGACTCCGCCCTGTGGACTGAACTGACAGGGTTAACAAAAAACGTTCCGCAGTCCCAGGTTACCACACGGCGAGTAAAGTGGCGTCGCTTTACTCTTTTACTTTATTTTTATCCAGGCCCCGAACCCCTGCCCAAATTTTCGGCCATTTTAGGACATAGGATATTGCTTTCAGTAGCGTATTTTGCTAAAGGTACCTACGGGTCATGTCCAAATTTTCAACCATTTTAGGACTCAGAATATTTTTGTAAGGAGTAGGAAAATTACAGGAATAGAGTGAACCAATGTACAGATATACTTTCTGAAAAGAACCTACGCATTGTATTGAGTTGTTTTTATGATTTGTTTTGATTCAATACAATTTTGAACTTTACCCGCCTCTTCTTGAGTTTCTATTCTGTGTGTCTGTTTGTCCTGTCGTGTGATTGCCATCCTGACAAATGACCTTCAAACACGTATAACATCTAAGACACAGACACAGACAGTTAGAGTTAATGTGAAGCTAAGACCGCTCGGCTTTACATTTGTAATAGGCTTATGTACTATTATCTTTTAAAAACACGAGTTCTTCAATTAAAACGTGAAAAGGCATTTTTCTTAAAACCCATGAAAACTGTTGATTTCTTTTAAAACTCTAATTATTTTGTTTTTGTTTAAATTATTCAGTCAAACTTTACGTGCTGTCGTCGATTTTTCTTGCGTGTTTCTGGAGGAGAATATTTTGCTTTTGAAATGTTAGTCCATCAAAAGTATGTTTGGTTGAACGTCAAACTTTAGCGACATGAATTTCTCAAATGTTGAAACCGCAAGCACGATGAAGTATAACCTATGGAATTCTATTTAATGCTATGAAAATTGGGCTTAACTTCAATTATTTAACCGAGACTTATTACTTTGTCATTCGGTCTGAGCGACTTTACTGAGTTTTTCGGTGAAAGGACGTTCTCATTGAAATGTTTCTCGTCTTACAGATTGCATAAAATAGTTTTTTGGTTTTTTTTTTAAATTCGTTAAAGGGTAGCGTTGTTTGACATTTAAATAATAATGTGAAAGTTGGCGTATCAAAACATTGAACCGTATTTTTTCGTCCAAGAAGAAAAGCTTCTTTCTACTATCAAACCAGGTTCAACAGACAAAACAATACAAACAAAGCGGTTGATGGCAAAGATTCAAAATTCACAAGTTTATCAATAGAAATAACAAATACCAAAGGAAAATAAGCATTCTAAATATAGACAAGACAATTTATGTTATTTACCTTATTAACAATAGATAATGCTAATTAAGTGAAAGATTTGCGGAACCAATCCCCTGGCACACACACACACACACACACACACACATACACACACACACACACACATACACACACACACACACACACACACACACACACACACACACACACACACACACACACACACACACACAGCGATTATCGTCGTCATCATATTTATAAAAAGCCTTATGGCATAGATGTTGCATCAGTATTGAAGCTTCAAATGAAAAAGCATTTTTTATTTTCATCATCATCATCATCATCATCATCATCATCATCATCATCATATGTCTACACACCCAATAATATTTGTCATCGGTGCAGCTGCTAATAAGTATTCAAAATTAACAACTTAAGCGATTTTAAGCCTCATCATATTTCTAAAAGGTCATTTGCATAAATGTTGCTGCAGTAGTCTATTGGAGCTTTTAATGAACAAGCGATTTTAAGCCTCATCATATTTCTAAAAGGTCATTTGCATAAATGTTGCTGCAATAGTCTATTGGAGCTTTTAATGAACAAGCGATTTTAAGCCTCGTCATATTTCTAAAAGGTCATTTGCATAAATGTTGCTGCAGTAGTCTATTGGAGCTTTTAATGAACAAACGATTTTAAGCCTCATCATATTTCTAACAAAAAATAATAATAATAATAATAATAATAATAAAAAGTCGTATTGCATACATGTTCGCTCATCAGTATTCTGGGCTCGAGGGATGTCCATCATCAATCGGCTGGCTTCCTTTTTCACAAAATGTCCCCGAAGCTGTCTTTATAGATGGCCTTTATGCACGCACTGCACGTGTAGGCTGCAAGCCCAGCGCTAAGGCTCGTGCAATCCTATTTGGAATTAAGGTCAACTTGTGTCATGTACGCCACGTTTGGCGCCAGTCGGAATTGTCGTAAATAAGCTTCTCTGTCAAATCTGCCGACAGCGACATCGTTTGGTCGGATTTCTGTATTTTTGAATAACATGTCCAAGAATACAGTGATGTTAATGTGTGAGTGTGGGGGGGGGATTTGTGTGTCAGTGTGTGTGTGTGTGTTCGTGTGCTCTCTCTCGCTCTCTCTCTCTCTCTCTCTCTCTCTCTCTCTCTCTCTCTCTCTCTCTCTCTCTCTCTCTCTCTCTCTCTCTCTCTCTCTCTCTCTCTCTCTCTCTCTCTCTCTCTCTCTCTCTGTGGCTGTGCGTGTGTGAGTGGGTGAGTTAATGCGTAGGACTATATCTGTCTTCATCTCAATCTGTGTATATTTGAATTGTCTTTGTTTTTGCAAAATCCCCAATATAGACACTCTCCCAGCCCCCACAACCACTCTACAACTATCCACATTTTAACTCTACCAAATTCTTCAGTGTGATTCTGGATGTGATTCACCGATCGAATGAACGCAGCTTATGACCGTAGCGTTTGCGAAGGCCAGATTTCTTTGATGGCAGCACTGCCCATAATCCGCTTTCTCTCCTACGCAGCTTTTGCCTTCACAGTGAAGGTTACGATTTTGTACAGAAAAAACACACAGGGAAGTAGATTTACTTTTTATCTTGCTCTGTTCTCTGTTTGTGTCACCAGCCTCGTACGTCTCTTTCTGGGCAACCTACTCAATAGAGATACACCCGGGGCTGAGATGCACGACAAAGTTACCACCCAAACGGGAGCCACCCGCACTGTTTGATTGGTTAAAACTGAGATTTGTTGTGATTTCAACGAATCAGAACCCGCGCTTTGTTATCTAACGTTTGGGTGACACCCACTTTCAGTTCGTGGACTTCGGCCCAGGATGCAAAACAATGCAGAAGAGGGTTTCCTTCGTTTTGATCTCCGTTCATACTCTGTGGCGTGCATGCTCTATAAGAACAGACGTGTGCCGTTTAAACCGTGAGAATTCAAAGCCTGCCAAGCATGAACTGAAAGGAAACATCAACAAAACTATCAGCTTAATATTATATTTTATTAAAGGTTTGCTGAGAGTGAAATCAAGGAAGTGTACTGACAAGAGTCTGCCACATCTCACCCCTCTCTTCCTCTCCCTAACTGGGACAACAACAACGACTTCAAATATAAAGAGGAAGAAAATTGCCCTTTTTACATTTAGTCAAGTTTTGACTAAATGTTTTAACATAGACGGGGAATCGAGACGAGGGTGTGTGTGTGTGTGTGTGTGTGTGTGTGTGTGTGTAACGCGATTCTGAGAAACTACTGAACCGACCTTCATAAAACTTAACATGAGAGTTCCTGAGTATTATATCTCCAGACGTGTTTTTCAGTTTTTGGATAATTATATTTCATGACGTCATATCCGGATTTTTGTGAAAGTTGAGGCTGCACTGTCACGCTCCTAATTTTCAACCAATTTGGTTTAAATATTGGTCAAGTAATCTTCGACGAAG
This sequence comes from Littorina saxatilis, assembly GCF_037325665.1. NCBI lineage: Eukaryota > Metazoa > Mollusca > Gastropoda > Littorinimorpha > Littorinidae > Littorina > Littorina saxatilis. Next base: position 6,533,285 of record NC_090256.1, on the reverse strand, counting down.
CCCGGAGTCTGGTATTACATTTCAGCTTGGAGGCTTAAAAATTAATTAATGAGTTTGCTCATAGTTGTCATTAAAATCGATTTTTCGCAAACAGATTTAAAATTGATTGCATCGTATTCTTCATCAAATTTTGAATCTAAAAATACATACATATGTCATGTTTACTCTTAAAATGTGATCACAATTAACGAAAATAGGTTAATTAGTACTTCGATTATTATTTAAGAAATCGATCCAAAAATGATTTAATCTTATTCCTTATCATTTCCTGATTCAATAAAAATATAAATATGATATGTTGTATTCGAAACAAGCTCAGAAAGTTAACAAGAATACAGAAAAGCGCGCTTCCCTGCTTACTGCAGTACACTATTTCGCTATTCTTGCGTGTCAGCTTCACTTCGTGTTGCACGGGAAAGTTGAGTGACTTCCTTGCCGCGTGGATTGACGAAGCATGTTTTGTCTTGATGAAAAAAATGCAGTGCGTTCAGTTTTATTCTCTGGGTTCGACAGATTGACTAAATGTTGTAATTTCGCCTTACGCGACTTGTTTTGTTTTTTACATAAGGTCCGCGTTCTTCTCCCATACCAATCCGTCCCACCTCGTCCATTCCTTTCTCCCATACCAATCCGTCCTACCTCGTCCTTTCCTTTCTCCCATACCAATCCGTCCCACCTCGTCCCTTCTTTTCTCCCATACCAAACCGTCCCACCTCGTCTCTTCCTTTCTCCCATACCAATCCGTCCCACCTCGTCCCTTCTTTTCTCCCATACCAAACCGTCCCACCTCGTCCCTTCCTTTCTCCCATACCAAACCGTCCCACCTCGTCCCTTCCTTTCTCCCATACCAATCCGTCCCACCTCGTCCCTTCTTTTCTCCCATACCAAACCGTCCCACCTCGTCCCTTCCTTTCTCCCATACCAATCCGTCCCACCTCGTCCCTTCTTTTCTCCCATACCAAACCGTCCCACCTCGTCCCTTCTTTTCCCCCATACCAATCCGTCCCACCTCGTCCCTTCCTTTCTCCCATACCAATCCGTCCCACCTCGTCCCTTCCTTTCTCCCATACCAAACCGTCCCACCTCGTCCCTTCCTTTCTCCCATACCAATCCGTCCCACCTCGTCCCTTCCTTTCTCCCATACCAATCCGTCCCACCTCGTCCCTTCCTTTCTCCCATACCAATCCGTCCCACCTCGTCCCTTCCCTTCTCCCATACCAAACCGTCCCACCTCGTCCCTTCCTTTCTCCCATACCAATCCGTCCCACCTCGTCCCTTCCTTTCTCCCATACCAAACCGTCCCACCTCGTCCCTTCCCTTCTCCCATACCAAACCGTCCCACCTCGTCCCTTCCTTTCTCCCATACCAAACCGTCCCACCTCGTCCCTTCCCTTCTCCCATACCAAACCGTCCCACCTCGTCCCTTCCTTTCTCCCATACCAAACCGTCCCACCTCGTCCCTTCCTTTCTCCCATACCAATCCGTCCCACCTCGTCCCTTCCTTTCTCCCATACCAAACCGTCCCACCTCGTCCCTTCCCTTCTCCCATACCAAACTGTCCCACCTCGTCCCTTCCTTTCTCCCATACCAAACTGTCCCACCTCGTCCCTTCCTTTCTCCCATACCAATCCGTCCCACCTCGTCCCTTCCTTTCTCCCATACCAATCCGTCCCACCTCGTCCCTTCCCTTCTCCCATACCAAACCGTCCCACCTCGTCCCTTCCTTTCTCCCATACCAATCCGTCCCACCTCGTCCCTTCCTTTCTCCCATACCAAACCGTCCCACCTCGTCCCTTCCCTTCTCCCATACCAAACCGTCCCACCTCGTCCCTTCCTTTCTCCCATACCAAACCGTCCCACCTCGTCCCTTCCCTTCTCCCATACCAAACCGTCCCACCTCGTCCCTTCCTTTCTCCCATACCAATCCGTCCCACCTCGTCCCTTCCTTTCTCCCATACCAAACCGTCCCACCTCGTCCCTTCCCTTCTCCCATACCAAACCGTCCCACCTCGTCCCTTCCTTTCTCCCATACCAATCCGTCCCACCTCGTCCCTTCCTTTCTCCCATACCAAACCGTCCCACCTCGTCCCTTCCCTTCTCCCATACCAAACCGTCCCACCTCGTCCCTTCCCTTCTCCCATACCAAACCGTCCCACCTCGTCCCTTCCTTTCTCCCATACCAAACCGTCCCACCTCGTCCCTTCCCTTCTCCCATACCAAACCGTCCCACCTCGTCCCTTCCCTTCTCCCATACCAAACCGTCCCACCTCGTCCCTTCCTTTCTCCCATACCAATGCGTCCCACCTCGTCCCTTCCTTTCTCCCATACCAATGCGTCCCGCCTCGTCCCTTCCTTTCTCCCATACCAATCCGTCCCACCTCGTCCCTTCCTTTCTCCCATACCAATCCGTCCCACCTCGCCCCTTCCCTTCTCCCATACCAAACCGTCCCACCTCAGCTCGTCCCTTCCTTTCTCCCATACCAAACCGTCCCACCTCGTCCCTTCCCTTCTCCCATACCAATCCGTCCCACCTCGTCCCTTCCTTTCTCCCATACCAATCCGTCCCACCTCGTCCCTTCCTTTCTCCCATACCAAACCGTCCCACCTCGTCCCTTCCTTTCTCCCATACCAAACCGTCCCACCTCGTCCCTTCCTTTCTCCCATACCAATCCGTCCCACCTCGTCCCTTCCTTTCTCCCATACCAATCCGTCCCACCTCGCCCCTTCCCTTCTCCCATACCAAACCGTCCCACCTCGTCCCTTCCCTTCTCCCATACCAATCCGTCCCACCTCGTCCCTTCCTTTCTCCCATACCAATCCGTCCCACCTCGTCCCTTTCTTTCTCCCATACCAATCCGTCCCACCTCGTCCCTTTCTTTCTTTCATACCAATCCGTCCCACCTCGCCCCTTCCCTTCTCCCATACCAATCCGTCCCACCTCGTCCCTTTCTTTCTTTCATACCAAACCGTCCCACCTCGTCCCTTCCTTTCTCCCATACCAAACTGTCCCACCTCGTCCCTTCCTTTCTCCCATACCAAACCGTCCCACCTCGTCCCTTTCTTTCTTTCATACCAATCCGTCCCACCTCGCCCTTCCCTTCTCCCATACCAATCCGTCCCACCTCGTCCCTTTCTTTCTTTCATACCAAACCGTCCCACCTCGTCCCTTCCTTTCTCCCATACCAATCCGTCCCACCTCGTCCCTTTCTTTCTTTCATACCAATCCGTCCCACCTCGCCCCTTCCCTTCTCCCATACCAATCCGTCCCACCTCGCCCCTTCCTTTCTCCCATACCAAACCGTCCCACCTCGCCCCTTCCTTTCTCCCATACCAAACCGTCCCACCTCGTCCCTTCCTTTCTCCCATACCAATCCGTCCCACCTCAGCTCGTCCCTTCCTTTCCCCCATACCAAACCGTCCCACCTCGTCCCTTCCTTTCTCCCATACCAATCCGTCCCACCTCAGCTCGTCCCTTCCTTTCTCCCATACCAATCCGTCCCACCTCAGCTCGTCCCTTCCTTTCTCCCATACCAATCCGTCCCACCTCAGCTCGTCCCTTCCTTTCTCCCATACCAATCCGTCCCACCTCAGCTCGTCCCTTCCTTTCCCCCATACCAAACCGTCCCACCTCGTCCCTTCCTTTCTCCCATACCAATCCGTCCCACCTCAGCTCGTCCCTTCCTTTCTCCCATACCAAACCGTCCCACCTCGTCCCTTCCTTTCTCCCATACCAATCCGTCTCACCTCAGCTCGTCCCTTCCTTTCTCCCATACCAATCCGTCCCACCTCGTCCCTTCCTTTCTCCCATACCAATCCGTCCCACCTCAGCTCGTCCCTTCCTTTCTCCCATACCAAACCGTCCCACCTCGTCCCTTCCTTTCTCCCATACCAATCCGTCTCACCTCAGCTCGTCCCTTCCTTTCTCCCATACCAATCCGTCTCACCTCAGCTCGTCCCTTCCTTTCTCCCATATCAATCCGTCCCACCTCGTCCCTTCCTTTCTCCCATACCAATCCGTCCCACCTCGTCCCTTCCTTTCTCCCATACCAATCCGTCCCACCTCGTCCCTTCCTTTCTCCCATACCAATCCGTCCCACCTCGTCCTTTCCTTTCTCCCATACCAATCCGTCCCACCTCGTCCCTTCCTTTCTCCCATACCAATCTGTCCCGCCTCGTCCCTTCCTTTCTCCCATACCAATCCGTCCCACCTCGTCCCTTCCTTTCTCCCATACCAAACCGTCCCACCTCGTCCCTTCCTTTCTCCCATACCAAACCGTCCCACCTCGTCCCTTCCTTTCTCCCATACCAAACCGTCCCACCTCGTCCCTTCGTTTCTCCCATACCAAACCGTCCCACCTCGTCCCTTCGTTTCCCCCATACCAAACCGTCCCACCTCATCCCTTCCTTTCTCCCATACCAAACCGTCCCACCTCGTCCCTTCCTTTCTCCCATACCAAACCGTCCCACCTCGTCCCTTCCTTTCTCCCATACCAAACTGTCCCACCTCGTCCCTTCCTTTCTCCCATACCAAACCGTCCCACCTCGTCCCTTTCTTTCTCCCATACCAATCCATCCCACCTCGTCCCTTCCTTTCTCCCATACCAATCCGTCCCACCTCGTCCCTTCCTTTCTCCCATACCAATCCGTCCCACCTCAGCTCGTCCCTTCCTTTCTCCCATACCAAACCGTCCCACCTCGTCCCTTTCTTTCTTTCATAGTTGTTTTATTTCTTTTTATATTTAGTCAAGTTTTGACTAAATATTTTAACGTAGAGGGGGGAATCGAGACGAGGGTCGTGGTGTATGTGTGTGTGTGTGTGTGTGTGTGTGTGTGTGTCTGTGTGTGTGTGTAGAGCGATTCAGACTAAACTACTGGACCGATCTTTATGAAATTTGACATGAGAGTTCCTGGGTATGAAATCCCCATACGTTTTTTTCATTTTTTTGATAAATGTCTTTGATGACGTCATATCCGGCTTTTCGTGAAAGTTGAGGCGGCACTGTCACGCCCTCATTTTTCAACCAAATTGGTTGAAATTTTGGTCAAGTAATCTTCGACGAAGCCCGGGGTTCGGTATTGCATTTCAGCTTGGTGGCTTAAAAATTAATTAATGACTTTGGTCATTAAAAATCTGAAAATTGTAAAAAAAAAAAAAAATTTATAAAACGATCCAAATTTACGTTTATCTTATTCTCCATCATTTGCTGATTCCAAAAACATATAAATATGTTATATTCGGATTAAAAACAAGCTCTGAAAATTAAATATATAAAAATTATTATCAAAATTTTTTTTTCGAAATCAATTTAAAAACACTTTCATCTTATTCCTTGTCGGTTCCTGATTCCAAAAACATATAGATATGATATGTTTGGATTAAAAACACGCTCAGAAAGTTAAAACAAAGAGAGGTACAGAAAAGCGTGCTATCCTTCTTAGCGCAACTACTACCCCGCTCTTCTTGTCAATTTCACTGCCTTTGCCATGAGCGGTGGACTGACGATGCTACGAGTATACGGTCTTGCTGAAAAATGGCAGCTACTTGACTAAATATTGTATTTTCGCCTTACGCGACTTGTTCTTTTTCTACTGACCCCATTATTTGTTCTATCACCTTGCTAGACAAACAGGCATCATGTTTTCTCTACGTCCTCTGGCGGTGTGATCTCACCAGCTTCGCCTCGGCTTTCTCTCTCGGCTCATGGACCGGGCCATTTCTGTGTGTTCTTTTTCCTGTTACCATGCACGCCACTTCTTATGTCTCAGTAGGGACCACTGTCCTTTGGGATTCCACCCATTGTCTATGTCTCACTGGAGACCCCGCCTCCCTCTTCGTTTTACAGTGTACCGTCATAGTGTCCCAATCCGCATAGTGGTCGTTTTCTGTTTTGAATGGTTCTCCTCGTAGCGTAGTCCGTAGAGACGTACTTCTTGTTATAACTCTGCGTACCAGACCGGTTCTTATTTGTGTGGGATGGCCTGCGTGCTTTTTGTCTCCAAGTTGACCCGGCCAACTCCATTTCCGTGTGTTCTATTGTTTTGTGTGTGTGTGTGTGTGTGTGTGTATGTGTGTGTGTGTGTGTGTCTGTCTGTCTGTCTGTGTGTGTGTGTGTGTGTTTTGTTTTTTGTTCTTGGTTTTTGTTTTAGTTTGCGTCTTTTACCGGTCTCAAATGACAATGCTGGCCATTTCTTCCTGTTCTCGAAGATTGCCCAGCCAATAAAGCTCTTTGCCCAGCCACAGGGGCTCTTTTCTGGTGTATTTCTCATCTGGGCTGCATTCTTTCACTCTACTTCTGTCTCCAGTTATTTATTTCAAACAACTACTTTTGTTGTGTATGTTACATTCTTTTTTCTTCTTTTTACATTTAGTCAAGTTTTGACTAAATGTTTTAACGTAGAGGGGGGAATCGAGACGAGGGTCGTGGTGTATGTGTGTGTGTGTGTGTGTGTCTGTCTGTCTGTCTGTGTGTGTGTGTAGAGCGATTCAGACTAAACTACTGGACCGATCTTTATGAAATTTGACATGAGAGTTCCTGGGTATGATATCCTCAGACGTTGTTTTCATTTATTTGATAAATGTCTTTGATGACGTCATATCCGGCTTTTCGTGAAAGTTGAGGCGGCACTGTCACGCTCTCATTTTTCAACCAAATTTGTTGAAATTTTGGTCAAGTAATTTCCGACGAAGCGCGGACTTCGGTAGTGCATTTCAGCTTGGTGGCTTAAAAATTAATTAATGACTTTGGTCATTAAAAATCTGAAAATTGTAAAAAAAAAAATCTTTTTATAAAACGATCCAAATTTACGTTCATCTTATTCTCCATCATTTTCTGATTCCAAAAAACATATAAATATGTTATATTTGGATTAAAAACAAGCTCTGAAAATTAAAAATATAAAAATTATGATCAAAATTAAATTTTTGAAATCAATTTAAAAACACTTTCATCTTATTCCTTGTCGGTTCCTGATTCCAAAAACATATAGATATGATATGTTTGGATTAAAAACACGCTCAGAAAGTTAAAATGAAGAGAGGTACAGAAAAGCGTGCTATCCTTCTCAGCGCAACTACTACCCCGCTCTTCTTGTCAATTTCACTGCCTTTGCCATGAGCAGTGGACTGACGATGCTACGAGTATTGCTGCGTTGCATTGCGTTCAGTTTCATTCTGTGAGTTCGACAGCTACTTGACTAAATGTTGTATTTTCGCCTTACGCGACTTGGTTTTTTTGTGTGTTTTTTTGGGGGGAGGGGGGGGGGGGCTTGATTCCACCACCGCGTTTAATTGCCTGAATTTCGATATTCCATGTTGTTTTAGCCAGCTTCTGTTTTCAGACCCTTACATTTAGTCCCTGATCTGTCATAGGTGTGCATGTCTGCCTGCCTACCAGCCTACCTGCCTGTTACCCTGTCTGTCTGCCAGTGTATCCTCGTGTCTGTCGCTGTGTATTTGTGTGTGTGTGTGTGTGTGTGTGTGTGTGTGTGTGTGTGTGTGTGTGTGTGTTTGTGCGTGCGTGCATGTGTGTTTGTATGTGTGTTTGTGCGTGCGTGCATGAGTGTGTGTTTGTATGTGTGTGTGTGTGTGTGTGTGTGTGTGCGCGCGCGTGTGTGTGTGTGTGTGTGAGTGTGTGTGTGTGTGTGCATTCGCGCGTGTGTGTGTGTGTGTGTGAGTGTGTGTGTGTGTATGTTTCTGTGTACAAATCTAAGTAAGTAAAATCTTGCACGCCCTCCAGTCAGCATCATCAATATCACGAGCAGTTAACGTCTTCCGTGTCCCGAACCTATTATTTTAGTATGTAGGTCATCAATGATACGGCACGTCCATCGCGTTGTCTGGAAGCGCTTTGCAGTCGCGCTAGGATTTTTTTTATGATACCAGACACACACACATCAGACAGAGACGAGCAGATGGAGTATTTCTTCAGACGAGTTGTTATTTGTTTTTTGTCTTCTTTTTCGTATTGTTTTCAGAATTGGATTTGTTGTTGTTGTTGTGCAGTGTAGAATATTGCAAACGTTTGTGAAGTTTAGGATCCGTCCGTCCGTCCCTCCGTCCATCCGTCCCTCCGTCCGTCCGTCCGTCCCTCCCTCCCTCCCTCCCTCCCTCCCTCCCTCCTCTCTCTCTCTCTCTGTCTCTCTCTCTCTCTCTCTCTCTCTCTCTCTCTCTCTCTCTCTCTCTCTCTCTCTAGATCTTTTTAAGTCCAGCCTACTCTTTTCGGGGACTAATCTTTGGAATTCACTTCCAAGAGGTCTCAAACATTCTGTCAATGCCAAGACTTTTAAAGACAGATATTTCTCATTCCTTATACATGGCACATTTCGTTCTCACTTAGCCTGAACATGTATATTGTTGATGCCTTATTTGTACCTTTTACACTCTTCAGTAGATAAATGTACCTAATTAATTTCATAACATGACTTATGTAACGATGCTACATGCTAGTACTTGCAACGTAGTTGCTTCATTGACTCCTCAGTTTCACGGACTTTTTCTTCCCTCGAAGTTTCACACGTTTTTTGTTGCTTGAAACAGTTTTCATTATACCTTTGACAATAATATGTCATGTTCGTTTGTATGTATATTTTTGTTTGTTTAGTCTGTTAATCGTTTGCTTGTTTGTCGTTTACTTTTATTACTTCTTTAATTGATATTCCAACATTTTTAAAACGTATTATCATTAGATTAAACCCTCCCATGGGCGAGGGCTGGATGTAAAAAAGCACCTGTTTGCTTATGCCATTACCCTCGTAAATAAAGAATTTGTCATTGTCATTGTCATTGTCTCTCTCTCTCTCTCTCTCTCTCTCTCTCTCTCTCTCTCTCTCTCTCTCTCTCTCTCTCTCTCTCTCTCTCTCTCTCTCTCTCTCTCCCCCTCTCCTCTCTCTCTCTCTCTCTCTCCCTCCCTCTCCTCTCTCTCTCTCTCTCTCTCTCTCTCTCTCTCTCTCTCTCTCTCTCTCTCTCGCGCGCGCGCTCTCTCTCTCTCTCTCTCATCGACTGTACAATTGTATTGCTCGCGTATTTATGTACTTGGACAAACACAACCTTTTATCCGCTCCATCGTCTCTATCGTAATTTATTGTGTTTCGGCTCTAAAACCCCCAGCACGGACATCATCAAAGCGTGAGTGTAGTAGTAATAGCGAAGGCAAGCCAAGGTAATTGGCTGCGGCACTCTTTGAAGATTTAATAAGCCGTCATCCGGTCATGATTTGCTACTTCTAAACACCCGCACAACCAGAAAGGACAAAAGGTTTCATGAACACGAAGGGGAGCCATCATTTGTAGTACTGCTCCTGAGCAAAGGAGTACTTCAAATAAACATGAGCCAAAACCGTAAATGTTAGAGGACAAAAGGTCGAACAAACACGAAAGAGATCAACAGTTTTTTGCAGAGGAGTGCTTAATACGATCGAAACATTAACCGACACCAACAACGAGGGAGGACGAAAGCAGTATATATGTTACAGTTAATCTGTGAAACCAGGGAATACGTGTATTAACTAGGTAATACATGAATTAACTGACGGAAAAAAACAGTTAATTCATGTATTACCTAAAATTGTTTAGTTAATACACGTATTCCATGGTTTCACAGATTAACTGTAACATATATACCATTGAACTGTTGATATGCAAAGGACTACGTAAACGTGGCAACTCTTTTAAGGGTAGTATTGTCCGCGTCGAACTACTCTTTGGTGATTTTCGGTTTGAATCGAGTTAGAGTTGTGACAACATCGAAGAGCAAACATGTCCAGTGTAATTTGTCAGGAACCATATGTAGAGAGTTCTTACAAAGTCAAGATCCCGAAGTGTTTATTTTCGCTTAAAATAGTGCGTGAGTATCCGTGGATACATTGTAGTTTTGCAAATGTTCCACAACACAAGTGAAAGGCAGTGATGGGGCAGAGCAGAAGACTGTGTTTGGGTGCGTGCGTGCTTACATGTGTGTGTGTGTGTGTGTGTGTGCGTGTGGAGCAAGAGAATTAAAAAAAACTCTACAACAAATTCGTTCACGGGGTTAAAGAAGAAAAGAGGAAAAGGGAAAATCAACGGGGAAAAGAAGGAAATCAACTAAGTAGTGACTGATGGGGAGCCACAGAAGCAAGCAGGCTAACCTAACTTGCTGCCGATCTCTAAGCCGTGATCGATGACCCCGAGGGGCCCCGGGTTCAAATCCCAGAGGTTAGTGTCTGACTGCGGCGTGCCAGATCGGCCTCATGCCCCCTCTGCTGGGCGTTGCCAGGAGATTTCTCCTGCCACGAACGATCACTCTAGGCTGCCAGTGCTGACATGCAAACTGAGTGACCTCGCTTCTTACCAGCGTGCCTGTCTTTGATTGTACCAAAGATCTACTACTGCTCCGCTAAGAGCGTAGCAGTAGAACATCTGTGAGTGTACTATTTGAGTATGTGTTCTTTTTACATTTAGTCAAGTTTTGACTAAATGTTTTAACGTAGAGGGGGAATCGAGACGAGGGTCGTGGTGTATGTGCGTGTGTCTGTGTGTGTGTGTGTGGAGAGCGATTCAGACTAAACTACGGGACCGATCTTTATGAAATTTGACATGAGAGTTTCTGGGGATGATATCCCCGAACAGTTTTTTTCATTTTTTTGATAAATGTCTTTGAGGACGTCATATCCGGCTTTTCGTGAAAGTTGAGGCGGCACTGTCACGCCCTCATTTTTCAACCAAATTGGTTGACATTTTGGTCAAGTAATCTTCGACAAAGCCCGGACTTCGGTATTGCATTTCAGCTTGGTGGCTTAAAAATTAATTAATGACTTTGGTCATTAAAAATCTGAAAATTGTAAAAAAAAATAAAAATGTATTTAACGATCCAAATTTACGTTCATCTTATTCTCCGTCATTTTCTGATTCAAAAACATATAAATATGTTATATTTGGATTAAAAACAAGCTCTGAAAATTAAATATATAAAAATTATTATCAAAATTAAATTGTCCAAATCAATTTAAAAACACTTTCATCTTATTCCTTGTCGGTTCCTGATTCCAAAAACATATAGATATGATATGTTTGGATTAAAAACACGCTCAGAAAGTTAAAACAAAGAGAGGTACAGAAAAGCGTGCTATCCTTCTTAGCGCAACTGCTACCCCGCTCTTCTTGTCAATTTCACTGCCTTTGCCATGAGCGGTGGACTGACGATGCTACGAGTATACGGTCTTGCTGCGTTGCATTGCGTTCAGTTTCATTCTGTGAGTTCGACAGCTACTTGACTAAATGTTGTATTTTCGCCTTACGCGACTTGTTTTCTTCTCGTTTTGCCTTTTTGCCTTTTTGTGCATCTTTTTTTCTGCTCGGCCTTCTCTTCCTCTTCCTCGTCCTCTTTTTCTTCTATTTTGTCTTCATCATCCTCCAATTCGTCCACCTTCTCCTCCTGCCCTACTCCTTCTTTCTTCTCCTCCTCTTCTTCATTTCGTCTTCCTCCTCTCCCTCTTCCTCCCTTTTCTGCTCCTTCCACGTCTACTACTTCCTCCTCTATATATTTCTCGTCCATTGGCATTGTGTTCGTTCTTTTCCTCTTCCCCCATATCTCTTCTTCTTCTTTCTCCTCGTCCTCGTCTTGTTGTTCCGCCTTGTCTTCTACTGGCATGATGGGGTGGGGTGTTCGTGTTTAATTCTACCCAATAGTTGTATATCGGTTAATGTTTCTCTCATTTCTTTTAAGTATTGCTGCTGTACTAATGTAGAGAAACAACTGATGGAAAGGCGATTACTAAAT
>NC_090256.1:6494033-6519033 GCF_037325665.1 Littorina saxatilis | reverse complement strand
GTGGTTATATGCTACGACACTCTTGTTGGGACATAACGTGGTTATATGCTACGACACTCTTGTTGGGACATAACGTGGTTATATGCTACGACACTCTTGTTGGGACATAACGTGGTTATATGCTACGACACTCTTGTTGGGACATAACGTGGTTATATGCTACGACACTCTTGTTGGGACATAACGTGGTTATATGCTACGACACTCTTGTTGGGACATAACGTGGTTATATGCTACGACACTCTTGTTGGGACATAACGTGGTTATATGCTACGACACTCTTGTTGGGACATAACGTGGTTATATGCTACCACACTCTTGTTGGGACATAACGTGGTTATATGCTACGACACTCTTGTTGGGACATAACGTGGTTATATGCTACGACACTCTTGTTGGGACATAACGTGGTTATATGCTACGACACTCTTGTTGGGACATAACGTGGTTATATGCTACGACACTCTTGTTGGGACATAACGTGGTTATATGCTACGACACTCTTGTTGGGACATAACGTGGTTATATGCTACGACACTCTTGTTGGGACATAACGTGGTTATATGCTACGACACTCTTGTTGGGACATAACGTGGTTATATGCTACGACACTCTTGTTGGGACATAACGTGGTTATATGCTACGACACTCTTGTTGGGACATAACGTGGTTATATGCTACGACACTCTTGTTGGGACATAACGTGGTTATATGCTACGACACTCTTGTTGGGACATAACGTGGTTATATGCTACGACACTCTTGTTGGGACATAACGTGGTTATATGCTACGACACTCTTGTTGGGACATAACGTGGTTATATGCTACGACACTCTTGTTGGGACATAACGTGGTTATATGCTACGACACTCTTGTTGGGACATAACGTGGTTATATGCTACGACACTCTTGTTGGGACATAACGTGGTTATATGCTACGACACTCTTGTTGGGACATAACGTGGTTATATGCTACGACACTCTTGTTGGGACATAACGTGGTTATATGCTACGACACTCTTGTTGGGACATAACGTGGTTATATGCTACGACACTCTTGTTGGGACATAACGTGGTTATATGCTACGACACTCTTGTTGGGACATAACGTGGTTATATGCTACGACACTCTTGTTGGGACATAACGTGGTTATATGCTACGACACTCTTGTTGGGACATAACGTGGTTATATGCTACGACACTCTTGTTGGGACATAACGTGGTTATATGCTACGACACTCTTGTTGGGACATAACGTGGTTATATGCTACGACACTCTTGTTGGGACATAACGTGGTTATATGCTACGACACTCTTGTTGGGACATAACGTGGTTATATGCTACGACACTCTTGTTGGGACATAACGTGGTTATATGCTACGACACTCTTGTTGGGACATAACGTGGTTATATGCTACGACACTCTTGTTGGGACATAACGTGGTTATATGCTACGACACTCTTGTTGGGACATAACGTGGTTATATGCTACGACACTCTTGTTGGGACATAACGTGGTTATATGCTACGACACTCTTGTTGGGACATAACGTGGTTATATGCTACCACACTCTTGTTGGGACATAACGTGGTTATATGCTACGACACTTTTGTTGGGACATAACGTGGTTATATGCTACGACACTCTTGTTGGGACATAACGTGGTTATATGCTACGACACTCTTGTTGGGACATAACGTGGTTATATGCTACGACACTCTTGTTGGGACATAACGTGATTATATGCTACGACACTCTTGCAACCAATCACCACTTCTTTTATTGTTACTGAACATAACGTGGTTATATGCTACGACACTCTTGCAACCAATCACCACTTCTTTTATTGTTACTGAACATAACGTGGTTATATGCTACGACACTCTTGCAACCAATCACCACTTCTTTTATTGTTACTGGACATAACGTGGTTATACGCTACGACACTCTTGCAACCAATCACCACTTCTTTTATTGTTACTGGACATAACGTGGTTATACGCTACGACACTCTTGCAACCAATCACCACTTCTTTTATTGTTACTGAACATAACGTGGTTATATGCTACGACACTCTTGCAACCAATCACCACTTCTTTTATTGTTACTGAACATAACGTGGTTATATGCTACGACACTCTTGCAACCAATCACCACTTCTTTTATTGTTACTGAACATAACGTGGTTATACGCTACGACACTCTTGCAACCAATCACCACTTCTTTTATTGTCACTGAACATAACGTGGTTATATGCTACGACACTCTTGCAACCAATCACCACTTCTTTTATTGTTACTGGACATAACGTGGTTATACGCTACGACACTCTTGCAACCAATCACCACTTCTTTTATTGTTACTGGACATAACGTGGTTATATGCTACGACACTCTTGCAACCAACCACCACTTCTTTTATTGTTACTGAACATAACGTGGTTATATGCTACGACACTCTTGCAACCAACCACCACTTCTTTTATTGTTACTGGACATAACGTGGTTATATGCTACGACACTCTTGCAACCAATCACCACTTCTTTTATTGTTACTGAACATAACGTGGTTATATGCTACGACACTCTTGCAACCAATCACCACTTCTTTTATTGTTACTGAACATAACGTGGTTATATGCTACGACACTCTTGCAACCAATCACCACTTCTTTTATTGTTACTGAACATAACGTGGTTATATGCTACGACACTCTTGCAACCAATCACCACTTCTTTTATTGTCACTGAACATAACGTGGTTATATGCTACGACACTCTTGCAACCAATCACCACTTCTTTTATTGTCACTGAACATAACGTGGTTATATGCTACGACACTCTTGCAACCAATCACCACTTCTTTTATTGTTACTGAACATAACGTGGTTATATGCTACGACACTCTTGCAACCAATCACCACTTCTTTTATTGTTACTGAACATAACGTGGTTATACGCTACGACACTCTTGCAACCAATCACCACTTCTTTTATTGTTACTGAACATAACGTGGTTATATGCTACGACACTCTTGCAACCAATCACCACTTCTTTTATTGTCACTGAACATAACGTGGTTATATGCTACGACACTCTTGCAACCAATCACCACTTCTTTTATTGTTACTGGACATAACGTGGTTATATGCTACGACACTCTTGCAACCAATCACCACTTCTTTTATTGTTACTGGACATAACGTGGTTATATGCTACGACACTCTTGCAACCAATCACCACTTCTTTAATTGTTACTGAACATAACGCAGGAAGCGTTTTTCCATTAGCCCTCCCCACTCCTTAGCGGCCTCAATTATTCATTCTTCCCCAAAACGTCCATATGTTTCACTGTAGTCCAGAACATACAGGCTGAGGCAAATCCCATCTCATCCTCTCTCCTTCAAACCTGCAGTTCGTGATGTTCAAACTCCTCCAAGACTTTCACTCTCAGCCGGAATGTATACAGGTTGAAGTAAATCCCATCAGATTAATGAAATCCGTCAGACGAGTGTCACGTGCCATTCCCTGGCGGCCCATGCAAGTAGCTAATGTCAGGCCTCGCTGTCAGACCGGAGTGCCGAGGTCAAAATGCCCCTCCAGCAGAAATGAAATTCTGTCGGCAGAAAATTAATGGCGGTAAGTTTGCTGTTCCACTTCTGACGTGCACGTTGGCTGCATCGTCATGATGTTAAACGTCTCGAAATGTCGTGAAGTTTGCTACAACAACAAAAATCAGAACTGAATTTCCAGGAGAAATATGTATCGAATCATATTAGCACATAATTATTGGAGTGCTGTCTGACTTCTGACGCAAGCTGTGCGACCATGATGAAGCGTTTCTTGAAATGTCGACGCTAATTCTCTTAAAGATGCCTTCCTTCCCGTGTAAACCATCAAGTTTGTTTGTTCGTTCGCTGGCTGAAACTCCCACGGATTTTTCGTGTATGACCGTTTTTACCCCGCCATTTATGCAGCCATACGCCGCTTTCGGGGGAAGCATGCTGTGTTTTCGTGTTTCTATAACGCACCGAACTCGGTCATGGATAACAGGATTTTTTCCGTGTGCAATTGGTCTTGTGCTTGCATGTACACACGAAGGGGGATAAGCCACTAGCAGGTCTGCACATTAGTTGACCTTGGAGATCGAAAAAATCTCAGCCCACCAGGCGCCCGCGGCCGGGATTTAAAACTCACGACCTTCCGATTAGGAGGCCGATGTCTTATCCACAAGGCCACTGCGCCCGTCTAAACCATTCTATTTCGTACATCTCCTCAAATATGTCAAGGATTATGCATGGGGTAAGCGCATTCCTCCATTTGGATCAACAGCTTTGCTGCCTCCTTAGCAGAGTCTGAAGTTTTCAAAATTGAGTGTGAAGATTGACGTAGTTTTGGATTGGATTGGATTGGATAAGATTTACAGTCCAGTGAGGTTACCCTCATGGAAATTCGGGCTGCTTTCTCCCCGGGTAAAGCGAGCTGCCATACATACGGCGCTACCCATATTTTTTTTCCTGCATGCGTGTATTCATGTTTCCTGAGACTTAATGCCGTGTGAGATGGAATTTTTTTACTTTATTCCAAGTCCCACGGGTATTTGATGGACATTTTTATCTATGCCTAAACAATTTTGCCAGGAAAGACCCTTTTGTCAATCGTGGGATCTTTAACGTGCACACCCCAATGTAGTGTACACGAAGGGACCTCGGTTTTTCGTCTCATCCGAAAGACTAGCACTTGAACCCACCACCTAGGTTAGGAAAGGGGGGAGAAAATTGCGGCCTGACCCAGGCCTGAACACGCAACCTCTCGCTTCCGAGCGCAAGTGCGTTACCACTCAGCCACCCAGTCACTGAAGACACTAATTCCACAATAAAACTTCCCTCTCTGCACAGAACATGTCCAAGCGAAGCCGGGGATGCTCTCCTAGTAAGTACAAGTCTGGACTATTCGGAATCGAAAAATGTCAGGAATCAGCGTTAATTAACCATGTTTTATTGATAGCAAAAATGTGCATTAGCAAAGTTAAGAAAACTAAATCGCATATTCCATTGGAAATTGTATTTCAACAAGAACTTGCGCTACGAAAGGTGAATCCCCATTGTCCTTAGCTAGATTGCTGTTGAATTAAAAAGTAATTTAATGGAAATGTAACCTGTAATGCAAAAGAAAACAAAATTAAAATTTCATTGAAGAAAAAAAAAAAAAAAAAAAAAAAGACCAATGAAGAAGGATATGCTCACCGCCCAAAAAGAAAAAAAAAAGAAAAAAAAAGAAAAAAAAAAGACGAAAGAGGCAAAAAAGATGGGTTGAAGCAACCTTGCATGCAACTGAGGTAAAAAAAAAATAAAAAAATAAAAAAAAAAGTACAAGTCTGGACGGAACTGTGGTTATGGTCAAGATCGTGAAAAAGGGTACACGGGACAGAATGTGGCTATAATGGAGTGCTGACCGACGTTGACGGGAACACTACAGTGCCATTGTGTGTTATGTCGTAAAAATGGTGAGCAAGTGTGCTTTAAAAAAAGAGGAAAATTAGTCATAATAAATCAACCAACAACAAAAAATTAACTATAAAATGTTCTTTAATCAGTATCGTCTTTGATATATTTTATCCACCTGTGCAGTTACCACCGCATCGGGATGTTGCATGTCGTACAATCGTTACATTGCAATGTTTGCATGCCGGCATGATGTGGCATATCCAGCAATGTCGTTAACCTTAGTAAGCATCAATGCTGATTTTGTGGTGGTTGTTTTTTTTGGTCGTCTTTCGGTCTGTTTTTATTCGTCTGGGCAGATGTCGTTGTATTGCGATGTTGCATGTCGTGGAATTTGTTGCAGAAAGTGTGACTGTAACCATATCATACAGTGTTGGCAACTTTGCTATTTGAAAAAAAAAGTTCTTCAAGCACTATCGCCTTCTAATATGTTTTGATCCGTTTCGACAGCTGTTGTTGGATTGCGATATTGCATGTCTTAACTCAGTGGCTAAAACTGTGGCTGTAACTATGAGGGATTTTACAAGCCCTATCGTCTTTCAGTCTCCTTGTATGGGTCTGCAAGGCGTATTTCAGGCTGAAGATATTTAACCAGCCACGCAAAACAAATACAAGAAAATAGAGAATGAAAGTATTCAACTTAGTTTTGATTATAAGGCATACTGTATACACCCTGAAGGGATTGTCTCCGATTGCTTCACCATTTCTGTCTAACCTGCGTCTCAGCGAAACTGCAAGGATTAAGTAACGAGTTCAGAAAGCAGCAAGGGAAAAATCAATGGAAGTTTTTCACTGTCCAGAATGTCGTTTATCAAATATGCTAAAAGCTTATAGTTAAGGAAAAAGATTGGTAGCACAGTTAACATTTCTTTGCAAATGTCAATGGGTTTGGACGGAAATAAGAGCATGAGAGGTAGAAATCTACTTGGACAAAAAGCAATACCAGAATTATTAATAATAAACGCTTAATGACGTCAAATCATATTATATTATCAGGTTATTCATTGTTAGCGAATTTCAAGCGAGTTCGACTGCATTTGCACATTACCTTGTAACCAACGACGGCAGAGAAGACAAGACAAACTTCTTCTTCTTCTTTCGGAGGAAGCAAGCTGGATATTTTTGTGCTTCTATAACCCACCGAACTCTGACATGGATTACAGGATCTTTTCCGTGCGCACTTGGTCTTGTGATTGCGTGAACACACGAAGGGGGATAAGGCACTAGCAGGTCTGCACTTAAGGCGCTTAGAACTGTATTATGATTTGCGCCAAATAACTATCCTCATTATCATTATCATTTCTTTGGTTGGACGAAGATCAGATTTCTTACTTATGTGTCTGCAATACGAGTCAAAGAACTAGACAGTTGACGGTTGCGGCCAATGGAAGTCTAGATACATGCATTAACCTAATTATTGGCATGTATTCCTCTAGCCGAGGCAGACGTTTATTGATGAAAGTGCGACGAATGTCCCATTCTTGTTTTGGAAATGACCCGTAATCGACTGTGGCAGATCATGCCAAATTTTGTGTACATGTACACCAACCATGAAAGAATTTGGCAGTTTCCAAAATGTCTTTGCATATAAAACATTTCGTCGCGATATAACCTTCGTGGTTGAAAACAACGTTAAACACCAAATAAAGAAAGAAAGATATAAAACATTGGGGAAATAGTTGGCAAAGGGATTCCATGGACAAACATATATTTAGTGCTTGGAGTCTATAGTCTGGATCCTTTTTTCTATACATATACAGTGCCTTCGTGAACAAGACAAGCTTTAGAAAACATATATATATACTCACCATGGAAGCGACGCCAGTTTATTGCAGAGTAACTTCGGAGTCCGTAGTCGGCTACGAGTTTATTGCCTGCCCTTGTGAAGTTAAGCAGCGAAGCACGATCAAGAACAATAAACGTGGCTGAGATACTTACAATAAATAACTCATTGATTGCGTACATAAAAAAGACAAAAAGGGTAAAGACAAGGGAAAAAATATAAAGACGAAGAATTGGAAGATATATTTATGGACATTGGTTACCATGACTGTACGCTGTACGGCTTTCATTTTATTCTGTTATCAGTCCGAGATTGACATGACTCCATTGTATTTAGGCCTCTCTCCGACCGGAATTCACTTTGAGTAGTGTATGCCCTATCAGTAGTGGTGCAGTATGATTTACGCATACAGTTCAGCTAGTTACACCCCCGGTATAGGGGTGTGTATAGGTTTCACTCGATGTGTTTGTTTGTTTGTTTGTTTGTTTGTTTGTGTGTTTGTGTGTTTGTGTGTTTGTGTTCGCATATAGATCTCAAGAATGAACGGACCGATCGTCACCAAACTTGGTGAACAGGTTCTATACATTCCTGAGACGGTCCTTACAAAAATTGGGACCAGTCAAACACACGGTTAGGGAGTTATTGCTGGATTAAGATTCTACAAGGATTTATACAGAAACATATTCATGGTCAAAGGGAAATAACCTTCTCAGTTGGTGGCAGTGAGAATGGGTGCAGTGAGAATGGTTATTTCCCTTTGACCAACGGGGGTGTTTTTTCCTATCGGAGGAATTTCTTGTTTTAACTTGATCAATGAAACCTGTTTAAACTGTATTCGGCCAGGAAGCAAACTGTTCCGAGTATTGCCTGGTAAAAAAAACCACTGAACTAAAACAACATTAACTATATTAACGCATGGCGTTAGATGTAAATATTTGAGTCTAAGCTTTCCTTTGATGCAACATCAGCTGCAAACATTCATAAAGCGCTGGCTTCGAATGCACACAGTTGTGAAGATTGACGAGCAATCCAGCATCAGCCCTAGGTAAACGAACTGAATCTGACTGGATACCATTTGCGTACTACCAGCCTGGAGCAGCTGAATCCTTGCTTCCACAGACGTGTCAAGTTTGAAACCACTGCGATAGGTCCGTGATTGAATTTGACTTTTCGTATTTTCGAAACGGAAGCCGGGGAATCCTTAACCATATAGACACGTCAAATTGGAAGTACTATGGTGGTGGGTTTGCCTTGGCAAGGTCGACGGCTGGGCAATAATCGATGACATACGCAGTTCACGAAGGCGTCTGAGTATTTCGTGTCGACGAATCTTGATCTTTTCACAGCCCTCATCAGCCGGGAGAACACACTTCTAAAGTCTTGAGATCACCACCCTACCAGAGACTGTCTCTGATTCCCACTAAAGTCGAAACTGTCTTCAGTTTCTATATTGAATTGTGCTGATGATGTTCTGTTGGATTTTCCAAGTTATGCTTGCTTTGGATGCCAAGAGACTTGGTGTCCGCTTTTGTCTTTATTGCCATCAGCGATATATACAATTCAGCGAGTGGAATAACTCGAGCTCCGCTGTGGTTGTGGATGATTACAAGTGTTGATTTACCCCCTCACCCCCCGCGGGTTAGGGGCAGTCCCATATTGGTTGGGACGAGAAAGAATTTACCCGATGCTCCCCAGCATGTCGTAAGAGGCGACTAACGGATTCTGTTTCTCCTTTTACCCTTGTTAAGTGTTTCTTGTATAGAATATAGTCAATTTTTGTAAAGATTTTAGTCAAGCAGTATGTAAGAAATGTTAAGTCCTTTATACTGGAAACTTGCATTCTCCCAGTAAGGTAATATATTTTACTCCGTTGCAAGCCCCTGGAGCAAATTTTTGATTAGTGCTTTTGTGAACAAGAAACAATTGACAAGTGGCTCTATCCCATTTCCCCCCTTCCCCCGTCGCGATATAACCTTCGTGGTTGAAAACGACGTAAAACACCAATTAAAGAAAGAAAGAAAGATTTACCCCCTCGCGGTAAAACCATTAGGGGCATGCTCCTGATGTGAATGTGGGTTGTGATTTCGATCATTATGCCTTAGGTGCCAATTAGATTATGTGTGCTTGTAAATTGATACCCCCTATGTCAAGGTCTTGGTTCCCAATGGTTGTCTCCACTTCAACCGAGTTGAATATTACAGTACAGTATATGCTATTCAGTTAGAGATATTTTTCTCGAGTTAAAGCTTACATGGTTTTTTGTGATTTCTAAATTGATACCTCTAGTGGCAATGGTCTTGTAGCTCACTCTAGATAGTCTCAACTCTCATTATTTCTATAATGCGCAATGCTGCATGTTCAGGCTGAGTTTTCTCAAGTTTAGCTTGTGAGTTTGTGAAATCAAAATGGAGGCTTGGTGCCTACAGCTGTCTTCACTAGCACCAGTTATGCAAAAAGCTGCAGAATGCTGTTCACTCAGAAAGTATTGCGTTTGGGAACTGCTTGGACTTTTTGTCCTTCATTGAAAACAGAAGATGGAGAACACTTGCCTATTTTTAGACGTGAATTTTGGAAGGGCAGTCACATTGAGTTCATTGACACATTAAATTGTGATGTTGCAATGTTGGATACGTCAGAGCTGGAAATACATTGGTATTTACTATGTATAATATACTAACACTATTGCATGAGAAATACCATGCTTGTAACTGTGTATATACGTTAAATTGGGTACTGTGGTCATTACTATACATGAACGTAGTTTGGCGTTGACTGTATATTGACACGGCAAGTTGGGAAGAACCCTACTTTACTGGCGCGTGTGCTCCTCAGGCAAGGGCAATAATCGATGACAAACACTCTCCTCGGGGGCGGCTCAGTTTTTCGTGTTCGCGGCAGGAGGAACCTGCTTATTTGACAGCTAGCGCTCGTCAACCGAGAAGGAAAACCTTGTGAAGTCATGAGGTTTTCGGCTCCAAGGGTTTCCAGACTGCCGTTAACGTTCCAATTTTTTTTATTATTCATATTTGTTTGTCTGTGTACTTCAAAGACCGCTGGGTCCCAATATCTGTGACTGTAACGTATCGTTTTGTCAATAACAAACGTTCCAACACCTTATCTTTCTTGTTGTTTTTTATTCTATATTTACACGTGAAATTAGGAAGGACAGTGGTCTTGAATATATATACAGACGCGTCACACTGGGAAAGACAATGATGCTCACTGTATGGACTCGAATATAATGTGGTACGTTGCCCGAACAAGCTCAAATTAGAAGTACTGTAATGGTCACTATATAGGCAAATCAGATCGGGAAGAACACTACTTTAGCTGTGCGTGTACCCGGTCAAGATCGACGACTGGTCAATAATCGACGACACACATGCTTTCCGAAGGCATCTCGATGTTTCTTATTCACGGGATTAAGATCTGCTCCTCAGTTTGCAGCTCTCTTTAGCCGAGAGAGAAAAATCTTCTTAAATCATGAGAGCGCTGAATGCAAGGTGTCTCAAGAATACTTTGCTGTATTTTTTGTTTGCGCATAAAACTTGGAAAGACATTGGCTTTGAGTGTAAATACGTGTTAAATTAGGAAGCACTGTGGTGTTTACTATATATATAGACACGTAGAAATGGCAATACGTTGACCCAAGGCGGCTGGACGACTAGCCAATAATCTAAGCTACGCACTCATCACGAGTGCGTCTCGGTGTTCAAGAACGTGCTCCTTTCACAGCCCTCGTCTACCGAGAGAAGAAACGTCTGGGCCAGGAGTCTCCAGAATATTTAGCTGTAGTAACATGCGAAATTGTGCAGGACTGTGACCTTGAGTATACTTACGCGACACACTTCATTTGGTCACATACCAAAAATGAACAGCCTGCATGGGGGCTCTCTTTGCACACAGGGGCACTGTTGATGAATTAATTTCATAAAATGTCTGAAGTCATGAGATAGCCGATGCGAGGAGTTCAAGGCTGATGTACACGATGCAATACTAGGTGCCACCCAAATGAGTGGAATGCAGCCTTAAGGGTTGGGGTTAGGGTTTGGTTGATTACGACCTGATTGACCTCCGCATGTTAGCGCATGCCCATTGACCGCATTGAGAGGGATTGTTCAGGCAGAGTTTTCAGTTAGTGACACCTGCTCCGTTCACTTCCCTTCGTCATCCGAGAGGACGAGCTTGTGAAGTCATGAGACCGCCTGTGCCAGGAGTCTTGGTGCCCGGTGGTGTCTTCACTCCCATCAGTTTGCTCGTCAAACAAGAGAGCGGGAGGTTCTAGAGAGGAGTGGCTGGGGACATACAGCCTCACACGCATTCCGTGCATCCTTTAATCAGCTCCTCTGCTGTGCCGCAAATTGGCTCCACTCGCCGGGGTTGAAATGCGCGTTCAGCTTTCATAGCCGTCGTCAACGGTTTTTTTGAACTGAATTAAGACATTTCGTCTTTTTTCTCTGCTGTGGACTGGGTGGCCGAGTGGTAACGCACTTGCGCTCGGAATCGAGAGGTTGCGTGTTCGACCCTGGGTCGGGCCGCTATTTTCTCCCCCCTTTCCTAACCTAGATGGTGGGTTCAAGTGCTAGTCTTTCGGATGAGACGAAAAACCGAGGTCCCTTCGTGTACACTATATTGGGGTGTGCACGTTAAAGATCCCACGATTGACAAAAGGGTCTTTCCTGGCAAAATTGTATAGGCATAGATAAAAATGTCCATCAAATACCCGTGTGACTTGGAATAAAGGCTGCGAAAGGTGAACATTCGCCTAACAGGCTTGAGGTTTGCTGGTCGATGTGAATGCGTGATATATTGTGTAAAAAATTCCATCTCACACGGCATAAAAGCGCTTTGAACTTCGGATAAGGCGCTATACAAATAAAGAGAAATATTATTATTATTATATGCCTAGATTATAGTAAACGAGTGTTTGCCGTGATTTGAGATTCGTTCAGTTACTGATGTAATTATCAACTTCTTCGTCTTCGTTTTGTCTTCTTGCCATCAACACCTTAATTTCTTCCTCCGCGTTCGCACATATCTCCTCTGGAATTAACTTGAGATTCTGCTTGGCTTGAGTAAAAGAGTCTTTTCTGTCAGTCTAGATTCGATTAATTATTAATGTCTTCATTAGCTTCCTTGTCTTCATGTTGTCTTCTTCTCAGCATGAACGACTCTATTTCAAGTTCGCATTTAGTTTCTCCGTCATCAACAGTATGTTTGCAATTGAGATTCTTGTTGAACTTCCTCTTTTTACATTTAGTCAAGTTTTGACTAAATGTTTTAACATAGAGGGGGGAATCGAGACGAGGGTCGTGGTGAATGTGTGTGTGTGTGTGTGTGTGTGTGCGTGTGTGTGTGTGTGTGTGTGTGTGTGTGTGTGTGTGTGTGTGTGTGTGTGTGTGTGTGTGTGTGTGTGTGTGTGTGTAGAGCGATTCAGAGTAAACTACTGGACCGATCGGTATGAATTTTTTGTATGAAAGTTCCTGGGTATGATATCCCCAGATGTTTTTTTCATTTTTTCGATAAATGTCTTTGATGACGTCATATCCGGCATTTTGTAAAAGTTGAGGCGGCACTGTCACACCCTCATTTTTCAATCAAATTGATTGAAATTTTGGCCAAGCAATCTTCGACGAAGGCCGGACTTTGGTATTGCATTTCAGCTTGGTGGCTTAAAAATTAATTAATGACTTTGGTCATTAAAAATCTGAAAATTGTAATCAAAATTATTTTGTTATAAAACGATCCAAAATTACGTTTATCGTATTCTTTATTATTTTCTGATTCCAAAAACATATAATTATGTTATATTCGGATTAAAAACAAGCTCTGAAAATTAAAAATAGAAATGTCACTGCCTTTGCCACGAGCGGTGGACAGACGATGCTACGAGTGCACGGTCTTGCAGAAAAAATGCAATGCGTTCAGTTTCATTCTGTGAGTTCGACTGAGCTTGACTAAATGTTGTATTTTCGCCTTACGCGACTTGTTCTTTCTGTCTTCTTCTCATCCTCAACACCCCTCCTCGTCGTCCTCGTTCGCGTGTGTTTCCTTTGTCATCAGCAGTTCGTGCCTTGTGCGTCCATTGGTCGATGTTTTTCTTCCAGACTTGTGTCAGCACAAGCGGACAGATGTAAAGACCGGTTCCGTGTAAAAAGACCCTTAGCCATAGACTTGTTGTTTGTGCCACTTTGTCGTTTGTGATAACTATTTCTCCGGTCACGAAACGGTACTGCGGACCTAAAAAGAGCCCATAATCGATCCACTTTAGAAAACAGAGCAGTTGGCCAATAAAACAACGTTCGCCTAAATGTGTTCCCTTGTTTGTGGCAACCAGCGAATGTGGGTGCCCTTCGTTTTGGGTAACAGTGCCACAGCAAGAAGGTTGCTAGGAAAAAAATTCAGGTTTGCCAAAACGGCCATTCAAGTTTTTGACAAGTTTCCGTACTTTAATGCAGTCCTTGACGTCCCGTTTTCCCCCACCCTGAAAAAGTTCGGCAGATATTCCTTAGTTCTGGCATTTAGCCGACTGACTAAGCCAAACAACTTTAGCGTATTTGAGATGGACGGTGAGAATAAGGGGGTATATGGCCTTTTGCTCTTACTGTTTAAAGATTCAAAAAGTTTAGCCTAGTAATGCTTTAACGCGGAGAGTAGCATGTCAAAGGAAGGAAACGTGTCCATTAGGGCGGCGGTCTGTGGACAATCCCTTTAAGCACGTGAAACACGCCACAGCAGAACAGGTCAGAAGGAAACGTCGACTTGGACGTGTCGCGACACGCGATAGCGACATAGCTTCTGTCTTCACCCTCGTCACATGTTGAAGTCTCGGGCGGTTTTCTATAGGGGGAACCTTAGAGTTACGAACTCAGGCAAAGAAGATCAAGGTTTGTCTTCAGCATGTCACGACAAGATCATTGGTTTTCGGGATAACATTTGGGTGTATGTTTAAAGGCACTGAAGTGTAAATCCAGTGCGTAGAACTGAAGGCAAAATAAATGCGTTATAGGGGTAGACCTTGGGTATATTTGTTAAGACACACGGTAACGTTAATCCCGTGCGACCAACTAAATTGTGGGCTCAGTCCAAATTGTAGACTCCAGCCAATGAGGACGGGTTATCGACCGAGTATTAAATCCATGGTACACTTACGGTTTGATAACAATTATGTCATGATTTCATTCCAGTTGTTGTTGTTGGTGTTGGTGTTGTTGTTTTGTTGTTCTTGTCATCGTTGTTGTTGTTGTTCTTCTTCTTCTTTTTCTTCTTCTTTTTCTTATTCTTCTTTTTCTTCTTCTTCTTCTTCTTTTTCTTCTTCTTTTTCTTATTCTTCTTTTTCTTCTTCTTCTTCTTCTTCTTCTTCTTCTTCTTCTTGTGCCTCTTCTTGCTTCACCCAAGCCTATTAGTTTAAGATTCCCTATAATGTAGATTTCTACGACCCCGAAGGAAAGATCAAGCTTGCAATCTGTCGACAGAGCGCAGAAGCTCAGGGTTAATCATCACAGCCAGGGCTTATTTCGGTAATGCGCATGATTTTGGGGTTCGTCTAAGTCATGGGCAGAATCACACAAAAACGTTCCAACATACGAGGAGAAGCAGAGTGAAAACGAAAGCACGTCTTGTATTGGACTCCTCCTGAGGATAGGTCTAGTCCCTGGTCAAGTGTGGGCGAAGGAGATAGGGGGGGGGGGGGGGGGGCTAAATGGCTCCGGGTGTCAGTATGTACGGGGTGAACAAAACAGGACACGAACACCGGCGTTTCATTTTGAATTCCTCTTTCGTCAAAGTCATGCCCGCTTTAAAGCAGAGTTGTCATTACTCGTGTGAATTTAATTACGGCTCTGATTTGCCTCAAGACGTTAATTTCTCTGGGGTATGTGGGTCCACAGACTTCTTGCTGGACACGGCGACAGCTACGTCCGCAACGCGTGGCAGCTGAAGACTTCTACGATGTGCTGGGACAGCGGTGGTCTGACGTCTTAATAGCAAATTGCTCTATTTGCGAAATAGGATTTTGGAATAATGAGTCACTGGCCGTACCAACGTGAGGGCGTAAAAAGGAAATAAAAGATTATATAGAAGTGTAAGACATAAAGCCGTATTCTCGAGTACTTTTCACGAAGAACGAGATGGGTTTTGTAAGTCTGGCATTTGGTTCGACTTTGCATGTTGATTTGAGGGCCACTATTTTGAATTCGTTTTTACGAAATCTCCGTTATGTACGTGGGGAAATTATATTTCAGGACAATACAATACTATTCTTGCCCAGTTTTGGCATCCTCCTGTGTGCTGAAAAAACGTCCTGCTTTCAGAAATCGTTCAACTAAGCGTGATTTACAGTTCGGACTTCACCACTGACCTCTGTGCCACTTTGACTTTAATTTTGTTCAGACTCTCGGAATTCAGCAATGCATGGACAGTGAAGAACATGTTTTTTGAACGACGACGAAGCTGGATGTAACATGGGGGCTTTCCATCAGTATAATTAGCGATCCCGGGCGAGGGAGGCAATCGTGTGTATTGAGCAGGGGGGGGGGGGGGGCGGTGGCATGGACGCTTTCCGAGGCAATCTAATCAGAGCCCAAGACCACAGGTCACTCCCAGACCATCCTGCTAATTAGCGTTTACAGCCCGGGTCGAGCTCTTCGTCAACTGCCTCCATGTACTTGTCAAGGTCGTGGATCTCGGATTCCAAGTGAAATCTGGACTTGTGGTTTTGCTTGCATTTTTTGACTATATGGAACCCGATGCAGAAACACATAAAAAAAAACTGTTGTCAATAAACTATACATATATACGACTTGTGTGTGTGTGTGTGTGTGTGTGTGTGTGTGTGTGTGTGTGTGTGTGTGTGTGTGTGTGTGTGTGTGTGTGTGTGTGTGTGTGTGTGTGTGTTGTGTGTGTGTGTGTGTGTGTGTGTGTGTGTTCGCTATGCCAAGCCAAAGTTCTCGATGGATCTGTTTCAAATTTGGTGGTCATATTCAGGTAGACCCCGGACACAACCTGGTCGATGAGAATTTTCAACACGTGCTCTCAGCGCGCAGCGCTGAACCGATTTTGGTTTTTCTGTTCATCTTCCCAGATCCATTCCCACTAACTCTTCCTTATCTTCTCCAGTGTTTTGCGTTTATCTCCCTTCCTTCGTGTGGCGTCAATCCATATTACCGTTACTATTTTTAGAACACAACGCTCAATCCATATTCCCGTTACTATTTTTAGAGGGTCACTGTCCCGGCGAAGCCGGGTATTACTCTTCCTTATCTTCTTCAGTGTTTTGAGCGTTTATCTCCCTTCCTTCGCCGGGTATTCGGCTCTACTTCTTCCCGGCGAAGCCGTACCCGGCGAGACGGGTATTCATCAAGTACATCAATACTTCGTCACCTGTTCCGCATAATATGTACACTAATACTCTCATTTTTTATCTATTTACAGCGTACATGCTTATTCGTGATGTTGCACACTTATGACACAGGCAAACATGTATAAATGGAATAGTAGATGGGATTAATTAAAGTCTTCACGAGGCTGCTGAACATGTTGTGCATGTAAGTGTTTTTGATTCTCTGAGCGTGCACGCCAATTCTTCAGCGCTTATGTCGATGAGGACAACCTTGTCAAAATTAATCTGATAGCTAAGATTTTTCTACACTGACTTAGTGCTGCTTGATGAAATGGTAAATTACTTTGTGTAATGACAATCTCAATCCAGGAAACCGACAAAGAATGAGAACTTGCAGCTAACGATGTGTTATAAACTCCGCTGGGAGTGATAACGATTGCGAAAATCTCGTTGATTTCAATCAAGTGGAGCCACTTCACATCTCACGCAACATATGTACATTTCAATCACATTAATTCGCATCATTCTTTGCGGGCGCACGTGCATTGGACGAGCCAAGATGCGCTTTATGGCGCACGCAGGAATAACGTCTTGCACGCCATGTCTCAAGATTACTTGCTCACGAAAACACATCCAGGAAATTACGCAAGGGAGAGAATCAGACCATCTCGAAGGTCATTCGGCCATGTTGCTTAATTGTTGGTTCGTTTTGGTTTATTTAATTATTGTGTGTGTAGTATCGTTATCGAGAAAGAAAAAACAAGATTTTTCAAAATTGTGTATGAATTCCCATTTCATTATGAACGGCCAGAGTGATAATTATATGCGTGTCATATAACTGAATGTGAATGCAAAGGTATGGCTTCAAATCGTACATGTGTAAGTCGCTCAATCTTCGTCGTCGATCGTATTAGGCCATCGATTAAGTGTTGTTGTTTTTTGTATTGTTCTTCTTAGAACAGCGTGTGTTGTTGTTGTTGTTGTTGTTGTTGTTGTTGTTGTTGTTGTTGTTGTTGTTGTTGTTGTTTTCTTTGAATTTTGATTTCTGATTCTTTGACGGAGGTTTCTTTCCTGATTTATTTATGTTTCGTTACAGGCACCAGTGTCAGCCTGCCGAATTAGTTCATCAAAAACAATCTCCACTCGATCTTTTACTGGTTCAATCGCAATGATGGTCTCATCCAACTTAAAAGCCTGGACATGTACCGATGTGCAGTGGTTTACAAAATAGCTCACACAGGAAGCAATGTATCTTTGGAATTTTACAAAACAAAATCGTCTTTGTTATTTGTTTGTTGCTCGCAATCTGGGCCGATCGGTTTCCGTTTGAATACAGATAAAACCACCAATCGAAAGCGAAAGGGACAAGGGGATTGTTTTTCTTTGAGGTATCAGAGCGATTCGCGAAGGAAACCCCTTCAGAAAAGTCAATACATTTTGAAGCCCATAATTGCTTTGGGGGAAAACCTATTATGCTTCGCTTTGACAGTCTTGTTGTTTCTTTCTGGTGTTTTTTTTCCATTTCGGTAATTTTTCCCTCTGGGTGCTCGTGCGCCTATGTGTGTGTGTGTGTGTGTGTGTGTGTGTGTGTGTGTGTGTGTGTGTGTGTGTGTGTGTGTGTGTGTGTGTGTGTGTGTGTATGTGTGTGTGTGTGTGTGTGCGTGTGTGTGTGTGTGTGTGTGTGTGTGTGTCTGTCTGTCTGTCTGTCTGTCTGTCTGTGTCCAAGCATGTTTTAAATCCAGATAAAAGCTTGAATTGATCAACAGTGATTGATAAGATCGTTTTGACGGCAAGGAAGAATCTTTTAATGAATACACTTCTAAACCTGAAAATGCTATTGAATCAACATCAATTTCTTTCCGAAAACGTTAGTTTCTCAGACTTTCACAGCAGGCATTAATAAAAATGCAGACCTGTATGCAAAGCCAAAGAAAATAAAGAAGAAAACGGCAGAGAAGAAACGAATGAAAGACAGAAAAGGGTGAAAAAGACAAGCATCAAATAAACGAAGCAAAGCATGATGTATGATCGTGTTATCTTCCCACGCCTTCATGCTGCACGGGAGGGGGGGGTGAGCAAAACGATGATTTGTGCGACTCCAGGGCAAAGGCTCGCCTCCCCACCACCACCACCACTATACCTACTATATATACTATGCTTTTGATCTAGGTCTTTAAATCAGCCACTGAATGTTACATATTTCAAAACATCAATGTTCATGCGTCGGTTATCACAAAGCAGTATTTATACGAACATAATGGTGATTAATGTGATGTGCCAAGAGTCCCATACCACACCCAAAAAAAAACCGATACTACCGCAACAGAAAAAAAGTACACCCGTTTGGCAAAACACACCTTTCTAGGATGAAAGAGGGCGCATACAGTCAGCAACAAGATGGGTTTTTTAAACATTCACCTTTAAAATTACAAGCTACGTCAAACATGACGGATGGCAGATAGTGTGGTAAATCGTCACCTCACTAAAAATGGCAATGAGAGTTAAGTGCAAATGCATGCACTCACACACAAAAATAAATAAAAGGCATGAAAGGCATCAATCTTAAAGCGATATGTTGCGCAGAGCAAAGAGAAATTACGATTTGGACTTGGAACTGTTTTTAGAAACACATTAATTTTGAAGTAATGTCCCTTTAGTTTAGGGAACGGTTTTTGAAACTTGAGTAATCAAATGCGCACAAACGGTAAAACTTTAACAATACTGTATGATCATCCCACGTATTCCGTTATATTGCGGTAATGTTTTAGCAAACAGAATCACTTCTACCGGCGAAAAGAGTCTTTTGCACAACCAAAGCGCGTGAACACACACACACACACACACACACACACACACACACACACACACACACACACACACACACACACACACACACACACACACACACACACACACACATGGGAAAAAGAAAGGAAGGAAGGAAAACAAATGTAAAAATATTGAAAGAAGACAGTTTGATAATGATAATAATGGGACGCGAAATTTAAGGCGGAACAAAATCAAGAAACCAAAACAGTCAAATCAGAAAGAAAGAACTAAGAATGAAATAATCTCAAAGAAAAACGACAGAGGGAGAGAAACAGAATCACACAGAGAGAGAGAGAGAGAGAGAGAGAGAGAGAGAGAGAGAGAGAGAGAGAGAGAGAGAGAGAGAGAGAGAGAGAGAGAGAGAGAGATCAAATCAAATCAAATCAAATCAAATCAAATTTTATTTTTCGAGGGTTGTGGCATAAGCAATACAACGAGCTTTTTTTCAACCAGCCCTCGCCCAGAGAGGGGACTAATCTAATCACATATTTACACGGATATTAACGTAGAAAAAAAGGTAGAGAAAAACAACAACATATGAATATTTACACATTACATATTATACACAAATATAAAGCGTCGTATATGTAACGTAGTGAAAACAATGCTGAATACACATGCATGAGTAAATGTGTTATTAAAGCTTTGAGTGTTTTTGTGTGGATATAATGAACACTGATGCTTTGGACAAATGAAAATATAACCAAACGAAGTCTTCCATCACTGTGATTTTTCGTAATTTAACATTAAATACAGTGAAAGGTATTTTTTGAAAGTATTGAGACTCATTGGGACTCTCACAAATTCCGGCAGAGAGAGAGAGAGAGGGAGAGAGAGAGAGACAGAGAGAGAGAGAGAGAGAGAGAGAGAGAGAGAGAGAGAGAGAGAGACAAATTCTTTATTTTCGAGGGTAGTGGCATAAGCAAACAGAGAGAGAGAGAGAGAGAGAGAGAGAGAGGGAGAGAGAGAGAGGGAGAGTGAGAGAGAGAACGATCGAACGAACGAACGAACCAACTTTATTTTTCGAGGGTAATGGAGTAGATACAGCAAAGATCTTTTTTCATCCAGCCCTCGCCCAAGAGGGAATTAACTAAGCAGTGCATAATATTAAAGCAGAAGAAGAAGCAAAGCAAAAACATAAAAACATGGTTATTAAATCAGACAAAGAGAGAGAGAAAAAAAAAAAATGTTCATAGCATACATGCCAACATGGTCATTGGTAATGGTATACATTAAAACACACACTTTGACACACACGGTCACATGCACACAGACACACACAGACATACATGCACATACAGACACACACGCACACACAGACACACGCACACACGCATACACACACATACACACACACACACACACACACGCACGCACGCACACACACACACACACACACACACATACACACACACACACAGAGACAGACAGAGACAGAGACAGAGAGAGAGAGAGAGAGTAAACGTCGTCAGAAGGAAGGAAACCAAGAAAAAGATGAATTGATGGAAGCGGAAGGAAAGAAGAGAAAGACTGACGGTCGTAGCGAGGCGGTAAATGACGGACACAAGCCGTCAACAACTTCCGTAACCAAGTTTGCACGCGGGTTCTCTCCCCTAGTGTGGGGGCCGGATGTTAACGCTGTCGAACCGCGTTTGGTTGCGTGTTCAGAGCTCATCACTTTTCCCGTCAGGCGCGGGTTAATGACAGTGTTTTGTTGATTTTGTCCGGCGAATGATTGCGCTTTGTTGGAGAGAGTCTGCTCGTATTCCCATGGCTGTGAAATGATTTTCGATTCGCTTTTCGGTCACCGCCGGGGTTCTATTCATCTCTAAGAACCCTACCCCTAACGTCGTCTTTTATGTCCATTTCCTGAAGCTGAGTCAGTCGATCCATGGTGCCAGTAGCTTGGGGCCTTAGTGGTTGTGAGTTGCTCGGTTTACCTGAAGTCAGACCGGATTTTCGTATGGGTGTGTGTTGTGTGTTGTGTGTGTGTCTGTGTCTGTCTGTGTCTGTGCGTGTG
Source organism: Littorina saxatilis (assembly GCF_037325665.1). Classification (NCBI taxonomy): domain Eukaryota; kingdom Metazoa; phylum Mollusca; class Gastropoda; order Littorinimorpha; family Littorinidae; genus Littorina; species Littorina saxatilis. The sequence goes on along the minus strand of NC_090256.1, from coordinate 6,497,550 downwards.
TGTGTGCGCGCGTGCGCGTGCGTGCGCGTACGTGTGTGTGTGTGTCAGTCAGTGCTTGGGGCCTTGGTGGTTGTGAGTTGCTGTTTACCTCAAGTCATACCGGATTTTCGTGTGTGTGTATGTGTGTGTGTGGTGTGTCTGTACGTGTGTGTATGTGGGTGGGTGTGTGTGTGTGTGTGTGTGTGTGTGTGTGTGTGTGTGTGTGTGTTTGTGTGTGTGAATTCCGGATTTAAAAAGGATTTCCGGTAAAAGAAAAGGGGACAGCTGAAAACTTTTAAAGGTTGGTGGATGTTTTACATTTCTCTCTCTCTCTCTCTCTCTCTCTCTCTCTCTCTCTCTCTCTCTCTCTCTCTCTCTCTCTCTCTCTCTCTCTCTCTCTCTTATGCGTGTGGATGTGTTAGTGTGAATGTAAAGGGCACGTTGTAAGATTAGGCCCTTAGCTTAAAATGTTTACCCTTTATGTCAAGAAAGGAAAAGTGGACAGCTGAAAACTTTTAAAGATCGGTGGATGTTTTACATTTCTCTCTCTCTCTCTCTCTCTCTCTCTCTCTCTCTCTCTCTCTCTCTCTCTCTCTCTCTCTCTCTCTCTCTCTCTCTCTCTCTCTCTTATATGCGTGCGGATGTGTTAGTGTGAATGTAAAGGGTACGTTGTAAGATTAGGCCCTTGGCTCAAAATGTTTACCCTTTATGTCAATAAAATGTTCTAAGTCTAAGTCTCTCTCTCTCTCTCTCTCTCTCTCTCTCTCTCTTTCTCTCTCTCTCTCTCTCTTTGCCCCCTTCCTCCCTTTTTAAATTTCTCTCTATGAGTCCTTCCCTCCCGACCCACATTCATTTATATTCAACCATGGCCTATTTCCAAACCCACCACCCATTTCCAATCCCTAATCGCACCATCAGTCTCAGTACTTCCTCCTTTTGCGACCTAGCCGACACACATTAGAAGACGATACAACTCCCGGGTAAAGAGTCTTGGCGCGATGCAGTTCTAAATCCAACCCTTCCATTTTTGGTGCCAGCGCATTGAGCCGCTGGATAGATGGGGGTCAGCGGTCTGTCCCCAAATTGTCTGTCTGCCGACAGCTAGCTTGAAGGGTGATGCATTAGTGGAGAGGTTTAAATTGCGACTTGTCAATAGGGAGGGGTAGGTGTGACGTCGCCTGGAAAGGTGGAATGACAAGGCAAGGCGAGAAAATAAAGGCATACACAAATTCCTTTTAAAACCCCCAAAGGGGTACATGAAAAAAGTAAGCACATTAACGAAAGGTGATACATTGATAGGAAGGTTTACGTTGCGACTTGTTAACAGGAAGGGGTAGGTGTGACGTCACCTAGATGTGTCTAATGGTGTGGCAAGCAAATAAAGGCACAGCAAAAATTCAAAAAACCCAAGCGTTTATTTATTTATTTATTTATTTATTTGGTGTTTAACGTCGTTTTCAACCACGAAGGTTATATCGCGACGGGGAAAGGGGGGGAGATGGGATAGAGCCACTTGTCAATTGTTTCTTGTTCACAAAAGCACTAATCAAAAATTTGCTCCAGGGGCTTGCAACGTAGTACAATGTATTACCTTACTGGGAGAATGCAAGTTTCCAGTACAAACGACTTAACATTTCTTACATACTGCTTGACTAAAATCTTTACAAAAATTGACTATATTCTATACAAGAAGCACTTTACAAGGGTAAAAAGAGAAACAGAATCCGTTAGTCGCCTCTTACGACATGCTGGAGAGCATAGGGTAAATTCTTCCCCCTAACCCGCGGGGGGTAACCCAAGCGTACATGAAAAGGAAGCACATTAGCGGAAGATAATACATTAGTATAGGGGTTGACATTTCAACTTGATAACAGGAAGGGGTAGATGTGACGTCGCCTGGCTAGGTAGAAAGGCAAGACGAGGTTAAGCCAGGCCATAGACCATTTATCCTGGACCGCCAACTAGCTCTCTCTCCGCTCTTTCTCTCTATTACGAGGTAGCGGCCTCTCGCATTTAGGAACCTACGCTTACAAGCCTTTCAGAAATCAGGGGGACGTGATATCCGGTGTCGAAGTTGCCGAGGTAAGTTCTGAAAATGCTAAAATAAACTCAGCAAAAGTGCATATGGAACATGTTTTTCGATGTGTTTTGTTAAGTTTAGTTTGGAGTTTTGGAAAATCCAGTTCATTGTCACCTCCCATTGTCACAAATAACTGGAGCGTGCTTTCTTTTCACGGTCTTCGAATCGCTGGCCTTTCAAACCGGACGCGACGGGCCCCTGAAAGTCGAGAGTCGTAACCTCGAAGGGTCACGTGACGAGTTGGCGGTCCAGGCTATTTGGTCTATGGCCAGGCAAAGCGAGCAAATGAATTTCTGCAAAATCCCCAAGGGGTACATATACACGAAAAAGGAGGCACATTAGCGGTAGGTGATACATTAGTGTATAGGGAGGTTGACATTGCAACTTGCGACAGGAACGGGTAGGCTACATCTGACGTCGGCTGCAAAGGAGCGGAAAGTGATACATTACTAGGGAGGTTGAAATTGGGACATAGTGCGGGAAGGGGTACGTCTGTTGTAGGATGAAATCATAGCGAGAGGTGATGCATTAGTAATGAGATTGAAATTGGGACTCGTGACTTCGAAAAGAAACGGCGCGCGTCGTGGCCGGAAGTTATTCCGAAGCACCTCGCACCTGCATCTTCCTTCTGTCAAGGACGTTTTTGGCTCACGTAAGTGTAGCCTATGCGATCGTAACTTTGTCTGTCTGTGCGTGCGTGCGTGCGTAAGTGCGTATGTGCGTGCGTGCGTGCGTGTGTATGTCTGTGGTAGAAACTCTAACATTTGAAGACGTCACATTACATTGACAACATTGAAGACGTCACATTACATTGACGTCACATTATGACGTAAGAGGGTTAGACGTCACGCGAAGGAAGTACTGAAAGTCTCGGTCATTATTATTTTGAGCGGGCCGAGACTAGTTGGCAGTCGTGTCCCTGTAAGTAGGCTACATGCAGACAGACAGATCTAGATCTAGTGTCTCGCTTTCTTGCACAGTTTCACCTATGCTCTTTCTGTGTGTGTGTGTGTGTGTGTGTGTGTGTGTGTGTGTGTGTGTGTGTGTGTGTGTGTGTATGTGTGACGGAGTGATTGAGTTTGTGTTACTGTTTGTCGATTTCTTACGTGAGCCTTGATGGCTTCGCCTCTTGTTACACAGGCACTAAGCCAGCTTCAAAACTTCTCTGTTCTTCTGTCATATAATCATAATTAGATTACATATTCTTACATCAACTGACATAGCATTAACTTCTGTTTGGTGCTGAGACATTGAAGTACTGACCCTGGTAAAAGGGGGAGGTGAGAGCGTTCCATGTTCGCAAAATTCTTTGCCTTGTCAAAACTTGCCAAACTTTTTTTGTTTGCACTCAGCATTTCTAGAGAGTGAACAACAATGGCGGACAATGATAAAGCTAAAAGCGCTGCCAAGCAGGTTCCTGCTGCAGTATCCACGCCGGGCAAAAAGGCGAAATCTAAA
>NC_090256.1:6476533-6489033 GCF_037325665.1 Littorina saxatilis | reverse complement strand
ATGAACGGACCGATCGTCACCAAACTTGGTGAACAGATTCTATACATTCCTGAGACGGTCCTTACAAAACTTGGGACCAGTCAAACACACGGTTAGGGAGTTATTGGTGGATTAAGATTAAGATTAGGATTCGCTCCATGTGTTTGTTTGTTTGTTTGTGTTCGCATATAGATCTCAAGAATGAACGGACCGATCGTCACCAAACTTGGTGAACAGGTTCTATACATTCCTGAGACGGTCCTTACAAAACTTGGGACCAGTCAAACACACGGTTAGGGAGTTATTGGTGGATTAAGATTCTACAAGGACTTATAGAGGGACATATTAATGGTCAAAGGGAAATAACCTTCTCAGTTGGTGGCAGTGAGAATGGTAAGGACGGGTGTGTTTTTCCTACCTCGGAGGAATTTCTTGTTTTTCTTGTTATATCATCATCAGTGATGATGTCAGTTCAGTGTCAGCCTACTTTCACTCATCTTGAGCAGGTATGAGAGCAAGGCGAGATTGTGCATTATACCTCATACTTAAATTCAGAGTATAGTAGCCTGCTCAAAGTAGCAATTATTTGAGGGTCTAACCGTTAGTTTACCTCCTCCCACTATCATCGTGATCCTCTTTCTAAAAAAAAGTATCCCCAACTCCGAAAGGTCGAAAGATAACTTTCTAAATTATTTCTCCCTTGCTATTACTGTGAAATCATGCTCACAGCTAAACCTCTATAAATCTATCAATCTATAAAAATGTATAACTCTCTGAAATATTTCTCCTCTCGCTCTCACGGTGAAATTATCCACAGCTCCCACGGATCCGTGTTTGGCCCTGTATGACGATATTTCATCATTAATCACATATCTGAGAATGGGACGTACGTGACCTTTTTGCCGTGTTTGCAATTATCTGACAATCACTTCTGCCCCATGTTAGTTCTGCTCTCTGCTGCCCGGTTAACTTGGCTCAAAGGTCAAAACGTCACACACGAACGCAGCAAAGGATAAAGGGGCGAAAAGTCATTTCGATTTTTTGTGTCTTGCGACATATGACGTACCAAGCTGGAAGACATCCCGCGACCAGAGTTCACGATTTGCGGGTTTTAAATGTAGTGTTTACTTTAATTGTTTTGGGTTTTTTACAGCAACAAAATATTGGTAAAGGGAGAGCATTCTTGATAATCTTAAGAACAAAGATATTTTGATTCTTGCGACAAAGGCAATGCCTTGCTTCAGCAAATAGGTATCTGACAAGCGTGCCAGATTTCGAATAAAGGGTTGACTGGTAATGTTTGTTAATAGGTTTATGACCGATGAAAGTAGGCGCGTTCTAGAAAAGGTCCCCATAATTTATACATCCGCTCTTTGCCCCCGAGTAAACTGGCACAAATGTCAAAACGTCAATCACAAAAGCTATTTAACAAACTAGGACAACCCGGGGCAAAACAATCATTTTGAGGTGTGGTGTCTTGCAACACAGCGTCACGCTCATAAGATAATTGCCGATGTAATTTTTTTGATGTTTTGAGAAAAACGCCCAAAAAAATCTTTGGTTTCTGAACAATCTGCCTATCTCATTTCAGTTATAAGTTGCAAACTGCCTATCTTGAGCTATTACCACGGGGTAAGCGTGAGATAATGAGCTGACAGCAACATGTTCAATCAGCAAAATTGCATAACAAGCCACACAGAGCTTTTGCATACCTTCACATTCTCAAAACAAGTCTTCCTGTATCAAAAAGAAAAAGTGCCTAACTCAAGAAACGAGATCGGCAGTTTTTCTTACGTTACCGTGGCAATGGTTTCCGATGGCCTGAGAGTTTGTACTCTCTACCACACGATAGATACCCTTCCAGTAGCTTCCCCTGTAGTTTCACTACAGAAATGCCTAACACTGAGATAGGATTTTTTCTTATGAGCGTGACGATAGTCTCAGCGACTGGTTCAGTAAGGTACGTGTCCAAAATCATGGCTTCAAATGTTCGTAAGAAAGGTTTACTTGTATTGTTTGTTACAAGATAAATTACGTTGTGTATTGTTGCTGTTATTAAGATGATTATATTTAAGATTGTAAGGCGCTTAGAACTATTTTAGGATTTGCGCCCTATAAATACCCTTATTATTATTATTATTATTATTATTATTAAAATAGTCCCCCAAAATGTCATGATCTTTTGATGCTTGCAAAATCGCCTGACTCGGCAGCAAGGGATCCGACTAGGGCTCAAGTGTTCGAATGAATTGTTAACTCTTAATGTTTGTTACAAGATAAATATTAACTTGGATGGCTGATGAACTAAGGGACATTCTTGAAAACAGTCCCCAAAATAGGAGTCCTTGTGGCGTAGGATGGCTGAGAAGCAATATACCCAACAGAAATGAATTTCTTACTTTTAATATTTGTTTCGAGATTGTTTAAAGAGCAACACACACAAAAACACCTGGTGAACGAAAGGAACATTCTTGAAAAAAAGTCCCGAATAGTGTTATGTGTACAAAATGACTGAAGAACGAGGGGACATTCTTAAAGACGTTACCTGAAAATCTGTCAGTAGGCTGACTGAACAGCAAGACATCCCGCAACAAAAATTCAAGCTTTCCAAATAATTGTTTACTTTTAATATTTTTGCAAGATAAACGAGCGATGAACGAAAGGGCATTTCTGAAAACTGTCGGGAAAAAAGTATTTGATCTTTTGGTTCTTGCAACATAAGGCAAGGCTCAATGACTTAAGCAGCAAGGCATCCGACAAAAGTTTACGATTTCGAATCCATTGTTGACTTTAGATTTTTGATGCAAGATGAATTACTGATGTCGTGGTGTACGGAAGGACATACTTGAAAATAGTCCGAAACAGCCCTTCGAATGGGCCAGTGTATTGATGTTCTGCATCAGGTGTTCCATGGTCGAGTCTGGATTGCCCGAACACAAGGCCTGGAGTGCTGACAAAGAGTCTGAAAAAAGACAGCTTTCTTGGGACGGTTTTCCCACTGCAGGACTGTCTCTGTGGCTTTGTGGAGTGCCAGAACTTCAGCCTTGTAGTTGGAGCACAATCTCCCTCCGGATGCTGACACAGAGACTGGGGGCAGGCCTGGTTTCTTGATGAATACGCCACATCCTCCGTTTCTTGTGGCGTCTTCAGCTGATCCGTCGGTAAAGATGTGTGTCCATCTAGCTGCAGGGTAGCGCTTGTCGATCTCCTCCCTTGTCAGAGCTTTCAGCACACTGGCCCAAACCACAGCGGTTGTCCTGCAGTGGATCCCTGCACACACGGGGATTGTGGGCAACGAAGTGGCGGATCGGCTGGCAAAGGAGGGCAGCAAAACTGAGCAGCAACCCTCTGATCTCACTTACAGTGAAGCCAGGACCCTACTCCGAAACAGGCAAAAATCCACCTTCAAAAAGAAAAACAATGGATATAATCCACACGAAGATGCCCTCCATCAGCTCACTCGTCACGAGCAGACCATTGTCTTCGGCCTCCGGACAGGCCACTGTGGACTAAACAGCCACTTAAAAAGGATCGGCATCAGACAGTCGGCCCTGTGCCATTGTGGAGAGGCGGACCAGACACCGGACCACTTCCTGCAAACCTGCCAACTCCACTGCAGTGAGAGGAAACATGTCTGGCCCACAGGGACATCGCTGCACACCAAGCTATGGGGCAGCACTCAGGACCTGGAAATGACAGCCCACTTCGTCAACATCACGGGCCAAAGAATCTAGACACAGCCATCGTCGAACGCTGAAGAAGAAGAAGCCCTTCGATTTTACCGTTCTTGCAGCAGTAGAGCTTGAGCAGCTAGACATACAACAGAAGTTCAGGATTTCGAATGAATTCTTTCTTTTTTCTGTTTGTTACAACTGCTGTTAAGAGCTAAATTACTGATGAACAAAAGGGCATTCTTGAAAACAGTCCCAAAAAGTCAGTTTGACTTTTTCGGTTCTTGCATCTCGTATGGTGACCAGCGGGCAATTCGGCCGACAAAAGTTCACATTTTCGAAAGAGATCTTTACTTGTGATGTTTGTTTAGAGATCCTTTTGGGCGCAAAATGTCTCGCGAACGAAATGACATCGTGAAAAGGGTCGACGGCTTCGATTGGATGCTTCACTAGAACGTTTGTTACAAATTCCAGTTAAGAGGACAGTCCACCCAGAGTCAACTTTTGTCCCAACAGCTGCCGTGAGCCGAAAACAAGAACAGCAACTAACTGGCCCCCAACTACAGCTTCGGCTACAGCTACAACTACACAGTGGTCAATGTTTGATCTCTGCTCCAAAGGAAAACCGGAAACATATCTGTGCCGACTTTCTGACTTGCTTATCACTCAGCTGATTGACTGTCTGACTGAATGGCAGTCAATCGAAGGCAAGTTTTGAATCTATAGAGTTCAAATATTCTAAGGAATTCTCCGCTTTTACTGTTTCTGACAAAATAATATTGAGTAATGGACGATTGGATATTTTTCAAAACAGCCCAAGATTTCGCAGTGATTCTGTACGTGTTAGTGTTTGTTACTAAATCCAATTAAGAGGCAAGTCCACTCTGAGTCCACTTTTGTTCAAACAGCTGGCGTGAGCCGATAACCAGAGCAGCTATCAACTGGCCCACAACCACAGCTACAGTGCATATAGTGGTCAACGTTCTCTCTCTCCCCCTCTACCTCCAAAGGGAAACGCGGCATGCGCACAATACAATTCAGCCAAGCCGGCCACGCCAAACTTCGATCGTATTCACTCAGTGCTGGGCTGGGGTACATGTTCCAGTCTACAGCTGCGCTGAATAAACAGTAATTTGAAGGGCATAGGATTTCAGGAGGATGACATCATAGCTGTTTGTTCGATTGACGGCTCGTTCTTCACGGCCATCCTCTGTGCTGTTGGTCGGGAGGTTAATATCTATTGGGTATTTAGTTGATTTTTTTAGGGGGGGGGGGTCTTGGCACAAACATGCTTTTTTTTCTTTTTCTTTACAAGCGCCGTGGTTGGGAGGTTTATATGCCGGATTTTTATGTGTCTGTTTTTCTTCTTCGTTTCTTTTTTTTTCCTTTATTTTATTTTTTTTTTTACAATGCAGTTTTGTATGACAGATAACAAAATGTTATCCTTGTCTGCTAAATTGTAATCGACCCGTTTTCATAAAAGAGTGACTGGTTTCTACAAAAACTAGCGCGTGCACTGTGACGCGTCGTTGATCGATAACCGAGGCTGGGACAAACCCGTGCACTAAAGTAGTTGAATACACTGTGGCTCGTGTCGTACAGTTCACGGTCTGGATGAGGCCAAGCTGTGGATTATACTGCACTCATCCCTAATTGCAGAGAAAAATTGTCCTGCTGAACCCGTACTTAAACCACTCCTGGCTGCATCTGCAACCCTTAACAGTGTCTTCATCCCTTTCTCTCTGGGCGCCTCTCTGTTGTGAAAATCCCAGAGGATGAGGTCTGATCAACTCCCCTCAGAACCGCTTTTACTGCACGGATGAATTGCTGAATATGGCTATAGTTGGCTCTCAGTTCAGGTCAGTTCAGTTCAGTCCTTTGATCGGGAACATCATTGGGGGTCACACGGGATAGAGCAGAGACTATGGGTCCTGGGCTCTCAGTTCAATTCAGTTCAGTCCTTTGACAATTGTTATGGGGACACACAACGACTGTTCTCTAGTTGTGTCTTGGTTGTGCTGTCTCCAGCAGAACCTTTGCCATTCTGAGGCCCGCCCGCTCCAAATACCGGGCTGTGTTTATTGCTGGGGCTGGGGCTTACAGTCGTGTTGTGCCAGTGGTTAAGTCTTGGCGGATTGATGGTTTCGAGAGTTAATATACTGCTGATGCGAATGCATGCAAAGCACTATATAGAGTCTTCCTTCATAGATATTTGTTCCAGTGCTTTTTTCGGGAGTTTTGAACGGGTCGGAAAACTATTTTACAGCTGATGCGAATACCTGTTGAGCATGCAATAATGGCTTCCCTCATGAACACTTGTTCAAGGGCTTTTCCGGAAGTTTTATCTTGCTCAGGCCCTCCAATCGTATACTGGACTGCTGTAGTTCGAGCGACTGACTGTGGCCAGGAAGAGTAGTTGTGGGCGCCCAAGAGTTCTAGTCACGTGGACTATTTCCAAGAACTTCTTTTACTACTGGAACTTACAGTCGTATTGCGCCAGCGGTTAATTGATTCTTGGTGAAATGACTTTGCCAGAACCATTTTTGTGTTCGCTGTGCGGTCTCCTAACGTGTTGCCATGATGAGACCCGCTCGCCCTGATTCGGGCTCTGTTTAAATGCGAGTATTGACGAATAGTGGCAGGATTTGGTTTCCATGAATTCTAGTGGCGTGGATTATTTTTTGGAGCACGTCTTTTAACACTTGGACTTGCAGTCGTATAGCTTCTTTCTTGGTGTGACTGTTCGAACCAGTTACGTGTTCAGTGAACTGTCTGTTTAATGTTGTCTTTGTGAAGCCGGTCATGCGGTCGCTTCGCGAATAGCGAGAACCAAGTTAGTGTTCGGTGTGCTGTCTCCTGGAGTTTTGTCGTGCTCAGTTCTGTCTGATTTTATTCCTCGTTCTGCTTTAGTGCGGACGTTAGACGAATAGTTGTATGATACGGTGCCTGTGGGGTTTATTATGGCATGGGCTTTTTCTGAGAAATACTCTTACCACCGGGACTTCCAGTCGAATTGTGCCAAAGGTTTAATCTTGGCGGATTAACTGTTGCAGGAACCATTTTAGTGCTGGGACGAGTGCCTCTAGACAGTAACTGACGTTAGAATGTGATTTGGAGGAATAGTTGTATAATCAATTGCCCATGAGCTCTTGGTGTAGGCTTTTTTTTTTAACTTCTTTTACGACTGGGACTTACGTTCGTACAGTACCAGTTGTTTAGTCTTGGCGGATTAAGTGCCGCAAGAACCATTTTACTGCTGAGCTGGTTACCCGTAGAGAGCAACTGTAATGAATGGCGGTTATGGTGTTTATAGTTGAAGGGATATAACTAGTGCTTTTTGTAATACAAAGAGGTTGTCAGGAGTGGTTTAACTTTGAGAGTGGAAACTTTTAACAGTTCAGTAAAATTCCATGGTTAGCTACGGACGGTCAAACTGGGTTCGCGGCACGTGAATTTACAACTGTGCGAGTTGTTCGCGTTATAATCGCAACCGCCTGATTTTGTGAGTTGTGATTGTAAACTGCCTGACAATTGAAAGTCATTCGACCTGGGCTCTCGGATGAGAAAACCTGCTCTTGCTTTTGATGTCAACCTTGGAACCGGGAAACATTGCCGGGATGACTTGGAATGTTGTATGGATGCCGCCATATTGGAAGATGAGGTACTTTGCTAGTTTTGTGTGAACTTGAACATTTCTTTTGTATGCGCGGACATGACTTATGTATTTGAATAATTTCGGAATTGTATAATTTCCTTGTGCTCGGTTGGTGTTTTTGAATATTGTTAGTTGTTACAGTAGGGTGTTATATTTTGTAACAGGCCGCCCCAGTCTGACTTGTGCGGGGTGGTGCCAGGGTGGCGAGGGTGCGATGGAGGCCGTAAGGTTGAAGGCTAGCTACATCGTCACCTCTACATAACGTAAAAGTTATGTTTTGTTTATTTGCTTTCTTGTCCTTGTAAATATGTTATGACGTTGACAATGAATGAGTGAGTTTCACAAGATCGTGGACAATGAATGAATGAGTTTCAAAAGGTCATGAATTGATTATTGTAAGCAAGAAAGTATTTGAGAATTTGAGGAATGAGTTGATAATTGCTATGTCAGAAACAAACCAATTTGTATGTTCTAATTAAACCATTGGCTATTGTTTGGAAAGAATGAGTTGGTGAAAGACTACAAATTCTTCTAATCTTCTCTCTGCTTTCCTAAACTTCTGAGCGGGAGTCAGATGATTGACTGTGTGTGTGTGTGTGCACATATAAAGAATCTGGAAGGAGATTAATAAGGATAACTACGGATCTTCTTTATTTCAAATCTCTTACATTGGCGAGCTTGCGGTTGTATTAATTGGAAAATTATTTGAAGATTAATTTTTGTTTTGGTGCGTTCCCTTGAGTGCAGTTAGGCTTATTTTATATTGTTGACTTGTAGTGCTGAAGTGTTATTTGGTTTTGCGCAGATGCTGATGCATGCAGTCTGGAGGATGGACATCCTTGTCATCTGCCTGTGAAGGGAGTTCCTTGGTCTGTGGACGGATGCATCCTGTGCCTGACTGAACGACATATTTTGGACAGGAGTGAGTCATTTGTCATTTGCTTATCTGACACTCAAGTTAACATTCTATATATTTTTGAGAATAATTTGTCTCTCTGAGTGTTGGTTCTTGCTTGTGAGTAGGTTCTTTTTTCCCCCTACTTTACATGAAGCGCCCTGTAGGTTAGTTTTACCTACAAGTGAATAATACATGACACATCATTTTTCCCTTTTACGTGTACACCGTTTGTAAATAATTGTGGGTCAGCAATGCCTTGATTCATAAGTGTATGGGAATGGGAGTATGTCTAGTTTCTAGGCCAAGTTTTTGAGCGGAGCCTAGTTTAAAATGTATTGATTATTTCCCCTTGTAGTTCAGCTGATCGGTTTCCTAGACTGTGTCGCTTTAGTACTGTACTTGAGGAAGTCAGGTAAATTCTAAAGTTTAGTGGACTATTGTGTTCACGTTAGTCAAAGCTAAGTCTTGGTGTTGCCCTCTAGCATTCTATGTAGAGGATAGTCATAGTTTGCTTAAGTGATAGCGGTTTGTTCACGATGGCATCTCAAGAAGAGGTTCAAGCTTTGATAGCGCAGTTTAAGGTGGAGGGTGAAGCCTTAGGAAAAGATGGTGCATCACTGAACAAGTATGTGGAGGATAATTTGCGTGAGGAAAGAGCAGCAAGAAGAAAAAGAGAAAATGATATTGCTCTTCAAGAAAAAGAACTCGCTGCTGCACGTGAGCTTAAAGAGAGAGAGTTAGCTGAACAAGCTAAGATTGAAAATCTTCGTCAAGAAAAAGAAATCGCTGCTGCACGTGAGCTTAAAGAGAGAGAGTTAGCTGAACAAGCTAAGATTGAAAATCGTCGTCTCGATATTGAAGAAGAAAAGGCGAACAGGGAGGCAAAGTTGCGAGCAGACGAGTTGGTTGAAAAAGCAAGCAGGAATAAATTGGCCAATCGTCCCAAGATTCCCTATTTTGATGATAAATCAGATGACATTGAGAGTTATCTGTATCGCTTCGATAAGCACGCAGCTAGCTTGAAGTGGTCAAATGATGAGAAGGCTTTGATTTTGCCTACTCTACTCAGAGGTCGTGCTCTGAATTATTTTCAAGAGTTACCAGTAGAAGATACTAATGACTATGCCAAACTGTCAGCGCATTTGTTGAAGAGATTCAAATGTACTGAAGAAGGTTTCAGAACGCAGTTTCGCTCATGCAAACCTGAATCTGGTGAAACCATGCATGTCTTTTTCTCCCGCATGAGAAGATTTTTTACTAGATGGACAGATATGGCTGGAGTTGGCACAGATTTCGCTTTGCTCTGTGACTTGGTGCTCAGAGAGCAGATTCTGTCTAGTTGTGCGTCGTCTCTGGTTACTTTTCTGAAAGAAGACAAGCATACTACCGCTCAAACCATGATAGACGCAGCTGAAAGATACAGGGAAGCACATCCTAGTCAAAACCTAGCAGCAAAAGGTTCTAGTGATCCTCTGTTGGCTAATGTCGGTCTTCCAAGTGGGAGAGGAGGTCATTCAGGTGGTCGAGGTGGTCACAGGTTTTCTAAGAAGAATAGTCAGGCTGACACAAACCCACCGACAGAACAAAGCTCTCCTGATAATAAGGGTGGCAGAGGTGCTAGTCAAGCTGGTAGAGGTAGAGGTGGTCAGAACTATCAGAGGAAGTGTTGGTGGTGTCAAGATACTTCGCACAAGTTGGCAGATTGTCCCAAAAAAATGCATACTGCTTCAGTATCCGTTGTCACTGTTGAAGAGTCCAGCTGTAGTGAAGACGAGCAGTCTGTGGCGTCAGTAGGATTTTCAGGTAGTGATGAACTTCCCGAGTCTATTCAGACATGTGAAGGTACCTTAAATGGTAGTGAGGTCACGGTCATGTTGGATAGTGGGTGTTCCACGGTTGGGGTCAGGAAGTCCCTAGTGAGAGATGATCAGTTTACTGGGAAGGTACAGGTGTGTAGACAGTTCAGTGGGGATTTGGTTCGGTTACCCATTGCGATTGTGAGTCTGGATACACCATACTTTTCTGGAAGTGTTGAGGCATGTGTGATCGACAATCCAGTATGTGACGTCATTTTGGGAAGAATACAGGGATGTACATTTGGATGTGTCGAGGTTACTAGCGCAGTCCAGACAAGAGGTCAAAAAGCTAGAGAAGAACGTCCTTTTAGACCGCTGTTGACCGCTAAAGTTCCCCAACTTGATATCAATGCTGAGAAACTGTCCAAAATGCAAATGGATGACAAAACGTTGCATGATCTGTTCGAGAAAGTTGGCCAAGGAAAATCGGAAGAGTCGTCTGGTTGTGTGGTGTCGTTTGTTGGTCAGAACCCAGTTGTTGCCACATTGGGAGTGATCAGTGGGTCCAGTGCAGTAGAGGAGGTAGACATTCAGAAAGTCAAACTACAGTCAGTTCCTACAGTTCAAACTGAGAATGTAGATGATGTGGTCTATAGTCCAGACTTGTCTATGCAGGCAAAACAAAAAGTGCAGGCGGTGTTTCAGAAGCATCAGGACAAAATGACGGATTTGCCTGGTACTTGTGACCTAGTGCAGCATATGGTGAGGATTCCTGAAGGTACTGTGGTCAATGTGAAACAGTATCCGTTACCATTTGAGTCTCAGAAGGTGGTTGAAGAAGAAGTGAAGAAGATGTTAGATCTAGACGTAATAGAGCCGTCTATTTCTCCGTTCTCGTCTCCTATTGTTCTAGTCAAGAAGAAGGACGGAAGTACTCGTTTTTGCATCGATTTCAGACACCTCAATAAGATTACGGAGTTTGACGCTGAGCCAATACCGGATCCGGAAGTTCTGTTTGCTTCATTGCAGGGCAGGCAGCATTTCACGAAGATTGATCTGGCTAAGGGCTATTGGCAAATTCCGATGGCAGAGTCTGATCGAGCAAAAACGGCTTTTCGTACCCCTCAAGGTCTATATCAGTTCAAGAAGATGCCGTTCGGAATGAGTACAGCACCAAGTACTTTCGCGAGGATGATGAAGATGTTGGATTTGGATAGGTTCAAATCTGTTCATTTCTTTGATGACGTACTTGTAGCCACAGAGGACTGGTGTGAGCATCTAGAGGCACTTGACGGACTGTTGACAGAACTGGGAAAACATGGGTTGACTGTGAGACCGTCGAAAGTAGAGGCAGGGTTTGACTCTATTGAGTTTTTGGGTCACATAGTTGGGGAGGGTAGCATGCGTCCAGTTCCCTCCAAAGTGTCCAAAATCTTGAATGTCTCTGTCCCAACCACAAAGAAACAAGTCCGGTCATTGGTAGGGCTCATCAGTTTCTATAGGCGCTATGTCCCAAGCTTCGCGTCTATTGTGTCCCCCCTGGTAGAACTCACAAAGAAGAACCAACCAAACAAAGTTCGTTGGTCAAAAGAGTGTCAGATGGCTTTTGACAGGGTCAAAGAAATTTTGTCGTCTGAACCACTGGTGAGATTGCCAGACTTTTCCAGGCCGTTCACAGTGCGGTCGGATGCATCCTCCACGGGGATTGGAGCAGCCCTGATGCAGCCTGATGATGACGACGTCCTTCATCCAGTTCTGTATGCCAGCAGAAAACTGCTGGAAAGAGAAACCAGATACTCTACTGTGGAGAGAGAGTGCCTAGCGTTGGTGTGGGCAGTTGACAAATTCCATCGCTACTTGTTTGGCTCACATTTCTTTGTTGAGACTGATCACAGACCGTTGACGTACTTACGACAGTCCAAAACTGCCAACGGCCGACTGTTGCGATGGGCTCTGTCTCTCCAAGAGTATTCATTCACAGTAGTGCCAATTCCTGGAGTCAGGAATTTTGAAGCTGATGTATTGTCACGCTTGACGAAGTGAATGGAACATGATGGTTGAAAGGACAGTGAAAAAACTTTCTGCGATCCTCAAGGACAATACTTTTTGTGCTGTGAGTGTTGATATGCTGTGTATGTATTAAGAACTAATTTAATTTTGTTCTTGTTTTTTTCACATTGTGATTATTTTTTTAATCTGGCTGGAAAAATTTATTTGGATATTTTTGATGCTAGTACCATTTTGTGTTGTAGTCGAGGTTTACTGTATTGAGTTTAGCGGGGGCTACTCAAACTTTATTGGCGATCTTTGGTACCAAGAACGTCAATGTTATTGCATTCAGAAATAGGCGAAAATTGCTGAATGTCCATGAGTATAACTGTTGTGGATTAACACAGTGGGTGATTATCTACACGGCGGCGTAAGTGTGGTTTATTATGCTTGCCATTGTTGCTCATGTTTAAGGACAGCCTCGTGGCTTTCGTCACTTTTTTGGTGGATGG
>NC_090256.1:6434033-6471533 GCF_037325665.1 Littorina saxatilis | reverse complement strand
ATTACCCATTACTGTTCATTTCTCTTCATTTCGCGAGAAAATTAGATCTCATATTTTTGTCCTTGACCAGCTCTATAATCGATCATATCATCCGAACTAAACACAAAGAAAAAGACCAAACAAAAATGTATGAGATAGAGAAGAAGGGAAAGGGAAGATGTGTACTGTAGCTGTGAAAAAAAAAGAATAAAATAAGAACAAGGAAGAAGAAGATGGCAGAGGGGAAAACATACAGGAATAGATGAGAGAAGAAGAACTGTAATTGATGCGGTGCTCATTGTGTGCAACGTGGATGTCACATCTCGATATATTAGCTCTGTTACCACACATGCTCGCGCACACACCCACACACGCACACGCACAAACGCACGCACACACACAAACACACACACACACACGCGCGCGCGCGCACGCATGCACGCACTCACGCACCCACACAAGTTGAAAACATCGAAATGGAGCTGTATTATTATCCATCGAATTTGTCCTACACCGCATGAGCCCATAATTATGTTTCGTCACCTATGATATTCGTCGAATTCATCTGTTGGCGACAGCGAAATTACATCCGCATCCGCGTCACCTTTTAACCATCTTCGGTATTTGTCTATGTCTCTCTATCGGCCACAGACACCTGTAGACAACCGCGAAATTATGATGATCTGCTTGTGATGTATATGAATCACATTTTCCACTGCTGATTATGTGCCGGTATGTTTCTTCCTCTATGCTATCGACCGGAAAAAAAAATAGTCACAACAGCGAAATTATAGCTGCATGTGCATTAATTATTTTTCCCGCACAGTATGTGCACCCATGCCATCGGTCGAAACATCTGTTGACAACAGCGAAATTACAGCTGAGCCGGCAGGTGAGAATTGACCCTCTGTTCCGCCAATCAAATACAGTTGCCATAGCAACATAGAAAAAGGCGACGACAGATGGCGTACATTGAATAACAATAAAGGTGTGTAATGACTTTTATCGTTTTTGTTGCCGCCGGTGCTGCTGCTTCTGCTCTGTCTTTCTATCAAACTTTTGTGTTTTTCTGCCAGTCAGCCTGAGTGTTGGTGTTCCTCTCTTACTGTATATATATGCGTGTTATTTTTGGTCTTATCTGTGGGTAAGTACACTGAGCCCAAAAAGTTAAGGATATATTTTCAGTGGTATACCCCAGATGTTAAACAGCAGTTTTGGGGTCAGAAATTAACGTGTATTTTAAGCTTATAAGATCAGTCTTTCTTCTGCTCAAAAATGCCTTTCAGGAATCTGAGCAATATTTGGGCATGACGTCACATGTTCGTGACCATGCCTACCCTCAAAAATGGCTTTTTGTGACGGCAGGATTCACCACAAAACGGCGACTTAAACTGAACGATATTTTGCATTTTTTACACCAAAATGTTTATTTGGTGTCTTACCTAACAAGTCATACAAAGTTCGTTCAAATCCGTCGCGCAGTCAGGCTAATCTAGCGTGTAAAGGAAAGCGACAACTATCCTGAAAAACAAATCCAGGGTTTTTGTGGGGCTTTTGCTGTGTAGCTGCAGTTGATATGCAATACATATAAAACTACAAATAGCAGCCTCTCCAATTTACACAGAACGATGACAAAGACCCTCATCTGGATTCGCGCTAGTACTTGGAGCAAACAGAACCCGAGAATGGACGTTGTAACGGTTTTCCGTTAAGAATTTGCAAACGTTCATAACGTCCTAGAAACAAATGTGACATGCACGCAATTCTGTGTTTTTTGCAAAGAATGGTGCCATTACATGTGTGCCAAGTTTCAGAAACATTCTTTCGTAGGCTCAAAAGATCCTTATGACTTTGAAGAAATAAAAAGTAAAATATCACTCCGCTCTGCTATTCTATTTTTAGTCGATGACGTCTGCAAAACTCATATCAAGGTGGCTGAGTGATCAGGACACACACTTTCCACTATCGAGACAATGCTCTTACAGACTCTTAAAAACCTGGCGATGTCCATCTCCACAGCTTCATTTCGTAGCATTCAAACTGTCTGACTCGTCACAGCAAATGCCGGATTGTGTCTCGCCGCTATCAAGACGACGATGAGAAAAACCCAGTGTTGCCTCCATCTGACGTCATATCTTTTGAATTATATGACGTCATGTCTGCATTCTTCTGTTATTTGATTCTTTGTATTCTTTACTTCTTTACTTTTTTCTTATACAGCACAGCTGTGTTCAAAACACGCGAAAAGTTCTTTTCTGCAACTTCTACCGAGCAAGTGATTCGCATCATCCGTGAAAGGCTATACGCATCACGAGAATCAAAATTATAGAAAAAGTCCTAAAAAAAAGTTGCGCGAAAGACACCAGGGGCAGTATTTTTCCCCTCTTTTCAAACGATCATACCTTTTGAGCCCGTGAAAGAATATTTTTGAAACTTGGCACACATGTAATGGCACCATTCTTTGCAAAGTATACTAAGTTGCGTGCATGTTACATTTGTTTCTTAGACATTACAAACGTTTCCAAATTTTTTACGGAAAACCGTTACAACGTCCATTCTTGGGTTCTGTTTGACCTAAGTACTGAAACATATCCAGATGAGGGTTTTTGTCATCGCTTTGTGAAATTTGGAGAGGCTGCTATTTGTAGTTTTAGATTTATTGCATATCAACTGCGCCTACCCAGCAAAAACACCATAAAAACCCTGGATTTTTTGCTGTTTTTCAGGATTGTAGTCGCTTTCCTTTACACGTTGGATCAGCCTACCTGCGCGGCGGATTTGAACGAAATTTGTATGACTTGTTAGGTAAGACACCAAATAAACCTTTTGGTGTAAAAAATGCAAACTATTATTCAGTTTAAGTCACCGTTTCGACGGTTCAAGGTGAATCATGCCGTCAAAAAACGCCATTTTTTAGGGTAGGTGTGGTCACGGACATGTGACGTCATGCCCAAATATTGCTCAGATTCAAGAAACACATTTTTAAGCAGAAGAAAGACTGATCTTCAAATACACGTATATTTCTGACCCAAAAATTGCTGTTTAACATCTGGGGTATACCACTGAAAAAATATCCTTAACTTTTTGGGCTCAGTGTACCTAAATTTACATTTCTTGTTTTTGTAAATTGACCTCACAAAAATCGTTTTGTGACGAGGACGACGACGACGAGCTGATGAATACGACGACGATACTTGTTTCTTAAATACGATTGGCACAAGTGCGTTACGCCATTGAAGCTATTGACTTTTTCATCATCGTAATCGTCGTCATAATATTATTATTTATCTTTTTTTTTACAGCGTTTTATTCTTCGTCGTCTTCTCTGTTCTTTGCAACCCGGAACTCAATCGCTAAAGGTTGTATGCGCCTTTAAGCGAGAGCGTCAAGCAAGATTTATAGGGTCCTTGGATTGCAATTACAGGCCGAATGTTCAGACACAGGATGATATCAGCAAAACTGCTGCAGCAGTCCGTGCACCCTGTTTTATGTCCTCCTGCTGTGGATGAAGACCTTTAAATGCATAACTTGCAGCAAACAAAACGGACGCGAGTGTGATTATCACGGTGTGTGTTGTGCGCTGTGTATAAAAACATGACCCTTGACAGCTTGAGGTGAGAAAAAAGAATATTTTAAGGGAAAAGTTCGAAGAGAATGAGTCATGCGTTAAAAATGTTTGTTTATTGCATTATGTGTCCTTCCGGAGAGAGAGAGACAGAGAGACAGAGAGAGAGAGAGAGAGAGAGAGAGAGAGAGAGAGAGAGAGAGAGAGAGAGAGAGAGAGAGAGGGGGGGGGGGGAGAGAGAGAGAGAGCGAGAGAGATATTTTGTTTATTGTTGTCTCTTAATTGTCTCGAGAAAACCCGGGGGATCATGCGAAACAGATTCAGTATCGATCTCATTCAATACAAGTCTATCTTAGACGAGCCCGAAGTTAACTTCGCGAACTTCGCCCAATTGATGTCAGGCTTCAGAACGAAAGAGACAGACAGACAGACAGAGACAGACAAACAGACGGAGACCAAGGGCGAGAGGGAGAGAAAGAAAGAGACAGACAGACAGAGAGAGACAGATAGACACAGACAGACACACAAACAGACGGAGACCAAAGGCGAGAGAGAGAGAAAAAAAAAGAGACAGCGACAGAACCAAACTGGCAGAGAGAGAATACAAGTTATAATAAATCATTATGGTGAACGAAGAGGAAAAGATCACATACGATAAGATACTTTTAATCTGAGGGGGTAGGGGTGGGGCAGACAGTCTGGCAGGAACAGAGAGAGCTAAAGAGAGAAACAAACTGCAAGCTATTCACACAATCGGCGTTTGCTGTTAATGTTTTCAAGTTTAAGCTACCTGATATCCGGGCAGCCTGGGTGATCGTAGGCCCATCGTCTTTTTATGGAAGCTATCAATAATTGCCTTTCTACGTTTCTTTTCTTCCTTCTTAGAAAATTGCATTTTGGTAATATTAACAGAATAGATGGAATAATTCACGCATCTGGTTTATTCTCCTTATTTGGTAGGGAGGAAAGAGCTGTGAATGCGGAGTTTTGTGAATGGAGTGAGACTATAGCTTTATCTTCCGAAGCTTCCACTCAGTTTGAACAGCATCCAGAGAAACAAGAAGCCTTGGAACTCGAGCACAGTTAAACCCCTTTTTGAAACATTTCTAGGTTCAACATATCTATGAATTCAGCTCCCTTTTGTTTATCCTTGGATTTCTCTGATTTGTGGTTGTTGTGTTCGTGAAAGAGAGTGTACTAAATATGTAAATCGCTTCACACATTAAGGATCCGACTGAAGTGGAATTCGTAGCTTCATGAAATCTCAACAAAACCGAGTGGCAATTTAGAAGGCATCTGAATTTATTCAGAGATAGATAGCCAAACAAATTTCCCAGGGGAAACTTGAGGTGAGTTAGTGAGCGAATAGAAAAGCGTAACACACTAGAACTAGGGAAAATGAGGAAACATCTCACGCTCGTCAAGTTGCTTTTTTTCCCCAAAATGAATGGCAATATCATTGCATTGTTCAGATATTCATGCCTCGGATTGCCTGCCCGGCTTTGTCCGTATGGTTTGATCGCGGCTGGGTTATTGATTGTGTATAAGGTAGGAAGCGAACGCTGCTGTATGTCTTTGTATCATATGTATATATCAGAATTGGGTTTTTTGGGGGAGGGGGTTTTCTTTCTGAAAGATTTTTTCTCGAATTATGCAGGAAACCTGCTGTTACTTGCCTTTTCGACGGATTTTCTCTTTAAATATGTAGGAATACAGCTGTCATTTTCCCTCCCCAAAGATTAAATAAAACAAGTATGGTCTGTTATTGGAACGTTTCAATGATGACAAAACAAAACGTGACATTCCCTGTACTGCGACTCACCTATCTGAGTTTGTATTTCTTCCCAAACATTCTTTATTGAAGTATGAAGAGATACTGCCAACAGGTTCTTCCTCAGAGTATGTTGTCAACGTTAGTTTCTCTCGCTGAGGATTCATCTTGAAAACATGTTGGGATACCACTATTACTTTCCCCGCCGAAAGATTATTTTAGAAATTATGTACAAAGTAAAGCGAAAGCTTGTCAACAAACCTGGAACTGAACTCGCAATCGCGGAAAACAGAGGCTGAAAACTTCGTCTGAGACTCAAGATCGTCTGTTATAAAGCTGCTTCTGATGATGATGATGATGATGATGATGATGATGATGATGATGATGATGATGATGATGAGGAGGAGGAGGAGGAGGAGGAGGAGAAGGAGGAGGAGAAGGAGGAGGAGTTGTGCGATGGGTTCAAGAAGGCAGCAGTGCTTAACTTAAGGTGCAATGCATGTCCTGACCTCTTCAAGTATTGATCTCTCGGTGAAACACCTCTCTGTATAGATGAGGCCAGTATTATGCATAGCCAAGCGTAACATGATGCACAGACTTGGAAGCCACATAAACATAACAGATTTAGCGAAGAGTGTGTCAGCTTCGTTGTATCTTCCCTTACGGAAATGGTTGCCCGTGTATGGTTTGAAGACAAGGAGCGTATGATGAGCTTACAACACGTCCTTTTGTGTGCGTCCGTGTATGTGACCACGTCTGTCCGACTGTTCTTTTTTTTTTTGTCAGTCGGCCTGCGTTGTGTGTGTAGGGGGGGGGGTGCGTTGGTGTCTCTCTCTCTCTCTCTCTCTCTCTCTCTCGCTCTCTCTCTCTCTCTCTCTCTCTCTCTCTCTCTCTCTCTCTCTCTCTCTCTCTCTCTCTCTCTCTCTCTCTCTCTGTGCATTTTTTGCAGCAGACTTTAATATAATTTCTTGCGTTTCAATGATGATGTTAAACCCAACAAAAACAAAAGCAAACTGCTTTCTTTTGTATTTCCGCTGTTAGCATTTTCAACCACAAAGGGGACAGACTAGAAACCTTCGTACATTCAAGTTGCTGGCGTTTGTAAGGTTATGTCACGTGCTGGACGTGAAGAAACTGACTTTGTGCTAAGTCCTCTTATATCTTTTTGTCCATGTGTAATAAGAAACTCAGTCGCAGTTGAATAAGTATAATAGTATGATAGATTCCGACCTATTATTCTCTTTCGTGGTCATTCCCCCCCTCCCTTACCATTCCACCGAATCGCTACTCTCAGCCACAGACACACGCACAGCACGTATCAATCAGAAATTCCTTTAAGGAAGTTGATCAGACTCGGAGACAGCGAAATAAGGTTAACCTCCATCTGTCCGTTCCATCGTTCATGACCGACTCCCTTACATAACGAACGAATAATGTTAAACGTCTAAGAAGGGCATCGGGCCCAACTCCCTGTTGCCCTCCCCTCGCCCTTTCCAGTGTAGATAAATTTATTTTAAAAAAACTAGGTCTAAAGAGAGTGTTCTTTTCAAAGAGAGGTAAATTTACACAGGTTAATTATGAATAGAACATCTTGAAAAACGGGGTCTTATCATGGATGTAATTCGAAATTGTATGGGGAGATTTGTATAGCACTTAACGTTCTCTAAGCGCTTTACATATTAATTTTTGCCGTGTGAGATGGAATTTTTTACACAATATATCACGCATTCACATCGGCCAGCAAACCTCAAGCCTATTAGGGCGAGCATTCACCTTTCACGGCCTTTATTCCAAGTCACACGGGTATTTGGTGGACATTTTTATCTATGCCTATACAATGTTGCCAGGAAAGACCCTTTTGTCAATCGTGGGATCTTTAACGTGCACACCCCAATGTAGTGTACACGAAGGGACCTCGGTTTTTCGTCTCATCCGAAAGACTAGCACTTGAACCCACCACCTAGGTTAGAAAAGGGGGGAGAAAATTGCTAACGCCCTGACCCTGGGTCGAACTCGCAACCTCTCGCTTCCGAGGCAAGTGCGTTTACCACTGGGCCACCCAGACCCTTCAGATTATCTTAAAAGGGGAGTCCCCTGCATATATATATATGAGAACGCCGGCGGAAAATGTCGCTTTTTACTAGTACCTTTTTCGCTCTTTCTTCATTGCTTCTGTATTATGTTGATAACTGAGCAAAAAGAACCCGCTATGAACGCTTTCACTTTTCGTTATGCTGGGCCTACACACACACTCACACACACACACACGCGCGCGCGCACGCACGCACACGCACGCACGCACGCACACGCACGCACGCACATACACACAAACACACACACACACACACCCACCACACACACACACACCCCACACACACACCACACACACACACACAGTGACACAGTGCGACACCACAACCTACCGATATGCTCTCCTCTCAAATCTTCATTGAGCCTGTCTTGTGGTCTGTCCTATTTTCCTATTTCTTCTACACAAACTCTTTCCTCCCTCCCCTCCTCCCTCATCCCCCCCCCCCCCACCACCACCACCCCCTTCCTTTTCCTCCTCTTTCGCTTTTGTCGTCTCCATCTTACGCTTCCACCCTTTCACTTTCTATGGACCTCCCCCCATCTTCAAAGTAGTCGGGAAATGATGAGGACACAACAAGACTAGTCTCTCTCCCAGCTGATGACGTCAATTCACTTTCTTTTCCGCCATTTCTTCCACCACCCCCCCTCCATACCTCCACTCCGTATTCCTGCGTCCATCGCAGCTTAAAATTGCCACCACATCGAACAGTTTTTGTCTTGTTCGATGGTTTACAAACGAGGGAAGTTAGCAAAAGGCAGCATCGGCGAAAAAAATCGTGAATATATTGTTCTATACAATTCTACTGTGTACAGACCAGGCAACAGCTGACAAAAGACAGCGGACAAATCTTAAAATACATTGTGCTCTTAACAAAAATCTTCGGACAAATCTTAAATGCATTGTGCTCTTTACGAAAGCTATTGGTGAAATCCTGAATGCATTGTTCTCGTCAAGTCTGCCTTCTACAAACTTTGTAACAAGCTGAAACAAGAAATTCCTACGAGGTAGGAAAAACACCCCCGTCAAAGGGAAATAACCTTCTCAGTTGGTGGCAGTGACTGAGTGAGAATGGTTATTTCCCTTTGACCATTAAGATGTTCCTCTATAAGTCCTTGTATAATCTTAATCCACCAATAACTCCCTAACCGTGTGTTTGACTGGACTTGTAAGGACCGTCTCAGGAATGTATAGAACCTGTTCACCAAGTTTGGTGACGATCGGTCCGTTCATTCTTGAGATCTATATGCGAACACAAACAAACAAACAAACAAACAAACACATCGAGCGAAACCTATACACACCCCTGTACCGGGGGTGTAAAAAGATAGTGGACTCTTGAATGCATCGTGCCAAACCACAAAGTTGGTTTATTTCCCTTCCGCTTCTTGACTGTCCCCTTATAAAGACTTCTTTAAAGTTTTGTTTGTTTCTCTGCTAATTCTTTGTACAATCTTGAACGTAATGTGCTTAATTAACAATTCTACCCTACAGATTCAGTAACAATTTGGTAACGGACGTTGACAAAATTGTGAATGCATTGTCCTCAACAGTTATACATTACACATTTGGTAGTAAATTGGCAAAAGACAATGAAATAATCTTGAATGCAATATACGCAATATTTCTACCGTATAGACTTGGTAACAGGTCGGTAGCAAACAAACGTTGGACACGATTCGAATGCAATGTGCTCAACAATTCCAAAAGATCGTGGACAACTCTTAAAAGCATTACTGTTGCTAAACAGTTCTACAAGTAACTTGGGGACTAGTTGGCAAAAGACGTTTCAGGAAAGTCTAAAATAAAATGTGCTGAAAGATTTTACTCTATAGACTCGGTAACACGTTGGCAAAAGACATTGCATTGAAAAACATCTTGAATACATTGCGCTTAACAATTCAACCTTACAAGACTTAAACCAGTTGGCAATACAGATTGGAGAAATGTGCAATGAGTTGTGCTCAACAAATCTGCCTTACAGACCTGCATGGTAACATGTGCTTTCCTATCTTGAGGAATAGATTGTGCATGCATTCATTCTCTAAGATAATATACATTTCCTGTTATGACGTTGATGTATTATAACATCGGTTAGGTGCTACTGGGGACCCTTACTTTTCTGCAGACTTGTATAACATGCCCTTTTCCCGTCTGAGAGAAAGCATCCATTGTACTCAAGAAAGCGATTTAGCAGTTCAAGTTCAGATGCACGTGTGTGTTTATTAAAGTTTAGTACCATTGTTAATTGCACAGAAAAACAGTGTGTAAATGCTTTCCTCTTTGAATGATGTGTGTGTCTACGTGTGTGTGCGTGTGTGTTTACGTGTGTGTGCGTGTGTGTCTAAGTGTGTGTGCGTGTGTGTCTACGTGTGTGTGCGTGTGTGTCTACGTGTGTGTGCGTGTGTTTCTACGTGTGTGTGTGTGCGTGTGTCTATCCATCTGATTGTCTGTCGCCCTGTCTCTCTGTCTTTATATGTGTGAGCTAATGTGTGTGTTAATGTGTGTGTATGTGTGTGTGTGTGTATGCGTGCGTGCATGCGTGCGTGCGTGTGTGTTTGGACACCAACGTTAACTGAAGGGTTGTGATTGGCTTGCAACTGCCTGGCACAAGCCGGCGTGTGAATGTGTGCGTATGTACGTGTGCGTGTGTGTGTGGGGGGGGGGGGGTTGATCCATGCGACACGATAGCTATTTGAGCCGGAAGGAATGTTTAGTTCAGAAGAATATTTGTTCAAGGTGGGAATGATAATTATTACAACCTTTCATTCCTTACATTGACCTTTTCGCCGAAGCAGCGGTAGACTGCACTTGTGTAGAATCGTTGTGTTTGCTTGCGCAGAAACATGTTGAATTTGTGCAAACATTTTCTTTCCCTTGTTTAAACAGCATTGAATATAACGACCAAAAGATTGAACCGTTATGTTTTACACACAGACTGATGACATCATATGGCACGCGCTGCCCACGTCGTCCACAGTGTAAATCTTTAATACTAGGGGGTTGAACATGTCATAGAATGAATGTCTCAACAGTTAATGATGAGTTTTGTGAACCATTTTGAATGTTGCGTTCCTGCAACCTCCTTTATGCAAAACTTTCAGCTTGTGTTCTTGCTTGTCAATGTTGGATATTTTCTGTCATATCTTGGTCGAACCGCATTTGAACAAGAACAGAATGAAAAGAATCATATCCATCTCTCCGAGACATTAAATAATCAATTATTCATGGACTCAAGCTTCTTTTATCGAGTTCTTCGTATTCCGTCACTCTGAAGTTCGTGCAGCCAGTTTCACTTGTGAAAAGTCATCAGAAACTCGTAAAGAAATAAAAAAATCAGAGGATTAGACTTAGGAAAGTGTGTCGTATAACGTGTTCTTCCAGACAATTGAATTCTCTGGGTTTCCTTCTTTAAAGCGGATGTCACCGTAAATCTGATTTAAATCCGTTTGTAATGGGAACTGATGCGGATAGCGTATTAGGTGGAGTTTTTCTTAGAGTATAACACCACAGAGTTCATGGTGTGTGTGTGTGAGTGGGCTCTCTCTCTCTCTCTCTCTCTCTCTCTCTCTCTCTCTCTCTCTCTCTCTCTCTCTCTCTCTCTCTCTCTCTTTCTCTCTCTCTCTCTCTTTGTCAAGCCTGAAATCTTAACCCTTGTGAAAGAAAGTTCAAATCAGTTGATTTTTAAAGAAGCGACTTCTCCAGCTAAGTTAACTGTAAGTTCATGCTTTAGTCAAACCCTCTGTGATCCTGTCAGTCTGTCAGTCATTCTGTGTGCGTGTGGGTGTACGTCTCAATATGCGTCTGTCTCTCGGTCTCATCGTGTGTGGGGAGGGTGGCGAGAGGCCAAAGAGGGAAGGGGGTTGCCGAGAGACGTAGACATTGTTTGCGCTGAAACAGGCTTTTGCACAACAAAATAATTATATGCGCAAGAAACTCTTCCAGAAAGAAATCGTCCACCCTGAAAATAAAATCTCCAGCGTAATTTATTCGTCCTCTCCGTTTTGACGTTAAACGAGATTTCTATTGCCTTCGACGTGTCGTCGCAACAAGAAAATTTCCGTTATTTTATTGGATTATCTTGTGCACGGCCAGTTGTCCAATTGTGAACAAATTACGAAATGCGACAAAGGGTCAGGAATTGTTTAACGTCCGTTGGGAAAAAAGAAAACACGAGGGGGGGAGGGGGGGAACGAAAACCTTCCGCAAGGAAATCTTGGTTTTTGCTGTTTCTGAATAAATGCTGTTTGTTTTTGTGGTAGTTAATAGTTTGTTCGGGTTGGTGATGTGTTGTGTGGTGTGGTTTTGTTTGGTGTGGTTGGATTGTGTGTTTTTGTTTTTTTGGTTTATTTGCTTGTAGTTTGTTCGTTTTGTTTCATTGTTTCTTTGTTTCGATGTTTTATTCGTTTATACTTCAGTTCAGAAAAACTCTCAAAATGCAAACACATGTCTGGTGTTTTGAAGTTAAAGAACAGCAATGGTATGTTCAAATACTGGCGATATTTTAGGCTGATATATTTTTTTCTTCAAAATTGTCCCCCCATTTGCAACTTGTCAAAGCAACATTCTTTGGATTTTTCTAAATAGCGTCATGCGTCATGCGAAAAATATCTTTTGGGAAATTGAAATGAAAGTATTAGCTCTCCATTGTACAGCATTTTAAAGGTACCGTTCCTCTCATGTCAGAATCCACTATGACATGAATATACGGGTTATTCTCCAGAGTTGGGTAACATGCATTCTCAGTCCTTTGAATGATTATAACGTATATTAAATGGCAACTAGAATTTTTTCTCTTTCATGTTTGTATCAATACTCCAGTTAAATAATGATACAGACATTCCCCAAAAAATAGTATATATGTTTGTCTCTTTTTTTGTTTCATTTAGTATTGTATTTAAATCCATGTCACATCCTCTGGTTTCCATGTTACGCGAGTGATGTACTTTAAAATGCGTGTAATGTGGACGGGGAGGTAGCTCAGTCGGTAGCGCGCTGGATTTGTATCCAGTTGGCCGCTGTCAGCGTGAGTTCGTCCCCACGTTCGGCGAGAGATTTATTTCTCAGAGTCAACTTTGTGTGCAGACTCTCCTCGGTGTCCGAACACCCTCGTGTGTACCTCAAGCACAAGACAAAGTGCGCACGAAAAAGATCCTGTAATCCATGTCAGAGTTCGGTGGGTTATAGAAACACGAAAATACCCAGCATGCTTCCTTCGAAAGCGGCGTATGGCTGCCTAAATGGCGGGGTAAAAACGGTCATACACGTAAAAGCCGTGGGAGTTTCAGCCCATGAACGAACAAACAAGCTTGTAATGTACTGAACACAGACAATCAAAATGTGCAAGTATTTCTATAAAATACATTTTCTGCAGACCATGGATGGAATCTGTATGTAATAATAAAATCAATACAATGTGTATGGTTTCCACTGGTACACAACTCTGAAGAATAACCCTTACATGCATCTGTGCAGGGTAAATTTATTTTGCTGAATTGATTTTTGCTAGATTGACACAAGTATCCGTTACAAAATGAATTCAATGACAAAAATATAAATCTGCATAGAAGGCACATCGCTGTTGATTTGAGTGTGTGCCAAAGAAAAAAGACCAAATCCTACTTAAAAAGATGCTAGCTCCTCTTCTACAATGTCTCTAAGGGACAGGAAGGTGTTCTAAAGTTCATTGGCAAAAGTAGATTTTCGTAACTTCCTCGTATTACAAAACTTTCAATTTTTGTTTAACTTTTTTGAAATTGTCACTTTGAGAATGTCACGTTTGTTTCTTCAGTTACTAAGTTATACTCCAATATTTTGTCACCGCGTTCAGCGTCTGTTTTCCGTGAATAATGGGCGTGTTGAGTTACTGTTTTAATTTGGCCCCATGACGCAGATAAACGTTGTCGTTTCGAGACAACAACGCGATTTTAACGAGTTCTGAAATTGAAAACCGATGCGAGAGGGTGATATTTTTGTTTTGTTTGTTTGTTTGTTTGTTTGTTTGCTTAACGCCCAGCAGAGGGTGATATAATATATTGGACATGGGGTGCGAAATTAAAAATACGGTAATATAAGCTTAAATAGACACTGGCTCACACCAGATTATTTCTTGTTGTACTTGTTGAAACAAAAAATAGATAGTTTCTCCCAGGTATTTTCTTCGTCAATTTTTGTAAAGATTTTAGTCAAGCAGTATGTAAGAAATGTTAAGTCCTTTGTACTGGAAACTTGCATTCTCCCAGTAAGGTAATACATTGTACTACGTTGCAAGCCCCTGGAGCAAATTTTTGATTAGTGCTTTTGTGAACAAGAAACAATTGACAAGTGGCTCTATCCCATCTCCCCCCTTTCCCCGTCGCGATATAACCTTCGTGGTTGAAAACGACGTTAAACACCAAATAAAGAAAGAAAGAAATTCTTCTCCTTATATCGTTAAAGCCGGCGAAGGGAAAGAATCTGACGAACCGTAGCGCGTGCAACCACACCAACATTCTCTGGCAAGCACAAACATTTTCAAAAGTTCGATCCTTGAAACTGCACGCACTTCAAGGGTTTGATAACCTCCAACCAAATCATAAGTCTGATTTTGAAGTCACAATGGCGTCAAGTTCGAATAAAACAAAAGAGGATCTTATCATTTTTGTGAACGTTTATGGAGAATGTTGGTAGCTCAGTTGGTAGAGCACTGGACTTGTGATCGGAAGGTCGCAGGTTCGAATTCGGGCCGGGACGGACACGGGTCAACTTTATGTGCAGACCCAGAGACGGAAGCCATGTCCCACCCCCGTGTCATCACAATGGCACGTAAAAGACCTTGGTCATTCTGCCATAAGTGCAGGTGGCTGAATACACCTAAACACGCAGACACCTGGGTAGCGCGACCCCGTTGCTGCTAGCTTTCCACTGGGAGGAAGCGACCCGAATTTCCCAGCGATGGGACAATAAAGTAATGAAAAAAAATGAAAAAAAATGAATGTATTGTAAAATTGAAAATGAACATGTCGTAAACTATACATCTCATTTTAAAGCCACAACATAAGGCCTAAAAAAAAAATATATGTGGTTACGGTAACCCGACCTACCCTATTTTTTGGGGCCGACCCTATAACTTTTTATTACATTTGTCAAAAAAATACACACAAAAAACAAGTAAACGAATGCAGAAAACGCAATGAAAGCGAAAGCGCCCGAGTCGCACACTTATTTCCCTGTCAAGTAGGTTTAATTTATACACATTATAAAAAAAAAGTTTTAAAAAAAAAGTGATTGCCTACCTTCCTACCCTATTTTTTGGGGGGGCTATGTTACCGTAACCACACCTATTATTTTTTTTGGCCTAAATTGTTTAGTGCAGGAAGGATTCTTTGTGTAATAGCAGATCATTTGCTTCTGACTTTTACGTATGACGGATGACGAAGGTGATTGTACGAGAATTTGCTCTTCTTATTTTAACAGCTGTCTTAATTGGAGCACAGCTTCATACTTGCATGTCCTACGGAACTGTCTGATGACAGATCATTTTCAACAAGAGCTCGAGCTATGCATATTCATTTGTGACAATGAATCAAGATTTTCCAGTGATCCTACATTTCACATGTTTTGTGCCAAACCAACTCTCTGACTCTCTTTTTACTTGTAGTCGGATATACGCCTTAAATCTAAATCGTGTTTTGTGTTTTGGGCTCACGTAAGTGTAGCCTATGCGATCGTAACTTTGTCTGTCTGTGCGTGCGTGTGTGTGTGTGTGCGTGTGTGCGTGCGTGTGTATGTCTGTGGTAGAAACTTTAACATTTCGTCATTTGAAGACGTCACATTATGACGTAAGAGGGTTAGACGTCACGCGAAGGAATTACTGAAAGTCTCGGTCATTGTTATTTTGAGCGGGCCGAGACTAGTTGGCAGTCGTGTCCCTGTAAGTAGGCTACATGCAGACAGACAGATCTAGATCTAGTGTCTCGCTTTCTTGCACAGTGTCACCTATGCTTACTGTGTGTGTGTGTGTGTGTGTGTGTGTGTGTGTGTGTGTGTGTGTGTGTGTGTGTGTGTGTGTGTGTGTGTGTGTGTGTGTGTGTGTGTGTGTGTGTGTGTGTGTGTGTGTGTGTATGTGTGACGGAGTGATTGAGTTTGTGTTACTGTTTGTCGATTTCTTACGTGAGCCTTGAAGGCTTCGCTTCTTGTTGTTTTTTAAGTAGGCTGAGAACAAAACAGAGGATAAGACCTATGCTGAATCTGTCTCGCATAAACCCCTGGGCTTCTCCAGACAAGAAACAACGATTGATGAAAACTTAGAACACCCAGCACTTTCCAATGAAGAAAGAGATTGTTTGGAAGGGAAAATTATCGTGCAAGAAATGATGGCAGTTATTAAACAGTTAAATAACGGCAAAAGCCCTGGTTCAGATGGGTATACAGCTGAGTTTTTTAAGTTCTTTTTTAAAGATCTCTGTTCTTTTCTTTTGAGATCCCTGAATTGTAGCTTTGAAAAGGGAGAGATGTCTATCACCCAGAGACAGGGAGTTATTACCTAGATGGAAAGGATAAAAGTTTTTTGAAAAATTGGCGACCCATTACACTGTTGAATGTAGTTTATAAGATTGCTTCATCCTGTATTGCTGAACGGTTAAAGTCTGTGTTACCAAACTTGATCCATGAAGATCAGACAGGCTTTCTTAAAGGAAGGTACATTGACCAAAACATAAGGTTATTATATGATACTCTATTTTATGTGAATAAGCATAACATACGTGGCCTCTTAATGTGCATCGACTTTGAAAAAGCTTTCCTTGGTCCTTTATTGATAAATGTTTGTGCAAATTCAACTTCGGTGATGACATTAAAAGATGGATTTTCACTTGTTATAATAATATTAGATCATGTGTTTCTGTGAATGGTAAATATTCCAGTTGGTTTGATGTACAAAGAGGTACCAGACAAGGAGATCCATTGTCACCTTATTTATATCTAATATGTGCCGAATTTCTGTCCATTATGATCCGCCAGAGTACAGAGATAAAAGGTATAAAGGTGGCAGATGATGAAATATTAATATCCCAGTTTGCAGATGATACCGCCCTGTTTCTGGATGGTTCAAAACAATCTTTTTGTGCATGTATGAACGTTTTGAAGCAATTTGCCTCTATATCCGGTCTGAAAATGAATTATGAGAAAACCACGGCAGTCTGGATAGGCTCACATAAAAATTGTAATATTAAATTTATGCCGGAACTTATGCTCAGTTGGAACCCTGTAACATTTAAAATTCTTGGCATTGTTTTTTCAGTCAACTTAGATGACATTATACCCCTTAATTATGAACATAAATTGGTAGAAATTGAGAATTTGTTCAGGTCCTGGTCCAGAAGAAATTTAACCCCCTTTGGAAAAATAACAGTTATTAAGAGTTTGGCGCTGTCTAAGTTAACTCATCTGTTTATGAGTTTACCAGACCCTGATGATAAGTTTTTGTTTGATTTGAATAGGTTATTTTTTTCATTTCTATGGGATGGTAAGAAAGATAGAATAAAGAGAACAACAGCATATCAGTCGTTTGAAGAGGGGGGGCTTAAAATGGTGGATTTGAAATGCTTTTTGTCAGCTCTGAAGATATCATGGTTACAGCGAGTCCTTTGTAGTGAAGGAAAAGTAACTAAACTTCTACAAGCTCTGTGTCCACTTGTACATAACATTCACAAGAGAGGAGGTGAGTTTGGAAACATATTGATGCAAAGAGTTCAGAATCCTTTCTGGAGAGATGTTTTCAAACATTATAAGCATTTTGCATGCAAATGTGTCCCCATCTCCTTGAGTGATTTTGCTTCAGAGCGTCTGTATTATAATGTACATATTTGCATAGATAAAAAGGTTATTTTTAACAGGAATTGGATGGAAAACGGCATTATTACAGTCGGTCACTTGATGAGAGCCGATGGGTTTTTGTCATATAACGATTTTAAATTGAAACATCCAAATTTACAACTGAATTTTGTTTTTTTCGAGGGCGTTATGCGCTCAGTTAAGAATTTTCATAAAAGATTAAAGTTGGATGCAGTTTTAAACAATGTTTTTCATATTGGTGATGATGTTGTATGGAAACAAATAGCTAAAGGTGGAGTAAAACATATTTATTCCCCCCTCTGCTTCTTTACCTCTGTAAACTTGTAGAGCTAGTTATTTTTCGATAAACACCCAGCAACCAAACAAATAACGACCCAGCAACAGCCTGAATCCTCGATAGCGCAATGGGTTGAGAAGCTGTTCTGCGTCGGTACTACTTTTGCGACTGAAAAGTTCCGAACGCTCTAATGTACGAAGTATACATCTCTGGAGCAAACAATACAAACATACCGCATTTAAATTAACAACTACAGGCTTGAACACATGAATCTCCATATAAAATCCATGAGTTTGGTTGTTTTCTGAATCTAGGTCTGCTGTGCATGAACGTTCATCACAAGCAAATTCCCAAGGCAAGTAACTCTCATACTTTGTCTAGCGACAAGAGTATTTCCCCTTTCAAATTTCTTTTCACTCAGTTTCTTCGACAACAGACTGCAATCCGACGGTCAGTTTTCAACAATATTTCATTTAATAAACAGATCACACGCAACCAAATGCACACATCTCATCAATTTAAACAACATAAAGCGGTTTCATACACTATTTTCCCCAGAAAACTGAACTTCATACAGTTTTTAACGTTGGAACACGGGTGCAAAAGTTCGTCTGCTAGTCCCATTTGACGAAAGAACATTATCCTAAGCGATACCAAAACATTATACAGAACACACAATATCTGCCTTTGCCGCCACAGCAGAATAACAGCATATCTGTGTACTTGATGTTAGTCCAACATAGGAAAACTGACAAGAAGTGTTAACAGAATGGAATGATTTGCACGGAACTATACAACCGCGCATTAATCGATCGCCTGTGCAGGTTGACTGGTTGAGTGAATAGGATTCGATCAAACTTTCGCAAAAAAACTCCTCTTTTCTTTGAATAACTGAAGAAAGGAGGAATAAAGAGGTTACACACCTCGTCTCAGTGATTATAAAAAATAATGGTCTCAGTTCGCGGTCATGAAAAAGCTCGCTAAAGCTCGCATTTTTCATGATCCGCTAGCGCTAACTTCGACCATTATTTTTAATAATCACTGAGACTCGGCATGTAACCTCTACATATACCCATCTTGTGAAAAATGATGGCAATCTACAGTGCATGGAAAAATGGTCTAATTTATTGAATTTTGATGTAAATGTTAGAAAGGTATTTTTGACAATAAGGCGAACTACACAAGACACATACCTGAGGTGGTTCCAATATAGAATACTACATAGAATTTTTCCCACTCAACGCCTGTTATTTTTGATTAAAATTTCTGACTCATCACTATGTAGCTTTTGTACACAGGAAGAGGAAACATTAGAACATTTGTTTTGGGAGTGCACAAGAGTTAAGCTTTGTTGGTCTGATTTTACAGAATGGTTATGCCTAAATTTCACACATTGCAGTAATTTGAATTTGTCAAAAGAGCTTGTCATTTTAGGGTATTTAGACAACTTTCATACGGATGCTGTTTTTGATTTGTTTATTCACCTTGCCAAACAAAGTATATTTGGAGCCAAATTAAATAAGACAGTCCCAACACTGTTTTTGTGAAAATTGTTAAACAAAGGTTTTTGATCGAAAAGTATAATGCTAGTGTAAATAATTATTATGGTAAATTTGCAAAAGATTGGTGTTGATATCGACACTTTTTTCATTGATGCCATAGGATAATTGTATTGATTGATTTTGTATGAACATTTTTGAATGTGATAACCCCTGACCCATTTATTCATAACATGTTATACAGTACTTTTATGCCGATAATTAAACCCCATGTATACTTGGAGGCTAAAGTGTGACCACCGTCCCCACCTACCCGCCGCGCCCTCCCCTCCCCCAACCTCAGTTACCCCCCCCCCCCTCCCCTCCCCCAACCTCAGTTTCCCCCACCCCCACCCCCACCCCCACCCCCACCCCCACCCCCACCCCCACCCCTTCCATGTCCCCTGTCTTTTCAACAACTCACCCTACTGTCTATGTCTGTGTCTTGTCTAGGTATGTGCGTGTGTATGCGGTAAGACAGCCATACCTTATGTTGATAAATTATGTGTATGCTATGTTGTGATTATGTGTATATAAAAGAAAGAAAAAAAGAAAAAAGAAAAAAAATAAACAACAACAACAACAATACTCAACAAAAAGCTCTGACTCTCTCCATCAAAAGTTAGCCTTAAACATGAACATAATGTTTACGGAATAAATCGAATTTCAAAGTAAACATTGTCGCTTTTCATTACGATTTTGCTTCAGTTACAACAATTGTGACAGGGGAGGCTACTGCTCCTTTCACAGCAGACTCTGCACCCGAGTTGTTGGCCTTTAAAAGTCAACACCAGTGGATTGTAGAGTTCTGTTTGTGATGGGGTCTGGTGGTTTCCGATTGTCTGTATGTTCATGGAAACCTTCGGGTTTGCATAACAGTTTTTATAGGGCTAAGAAATTAGCCCTAACATTTTCAATCCTGTTTGATTGCACTTCGCCTCCCGGGGTGATCGTAGTGTTACGGCACTCGGTTACATCTGGCGCTTGCGAGCAGGGATGGGACTCGGCATGATATGTTCAGGTAATGGCATAATATGACCACTGAACATTTTCGTGCTGTTCCCATTCTGCGAACTTGGGATGGACAGTGGTCCCCCGGTTCGGAACTTCGGGACGAAGTTCATTCAAACGGGGGCGATTGTGAAAGGAAGACTCTGCACCCGAGTTGTTGGCCTTTAAGTCAACACCGGTGGATTGTGGATTTCTGTTTGTGAAAGGAGCAGTAGCCTCCCCTGTCACACAATTATCAAACAAAAAACTCTGACTCTCCACATCAAAAGTTAGCCTTGAATATGAACATGATGTTTACGGAAGACGCTGCCATGGTTCTCTCCAGTAACTTGTAGCGACGGGCGCTGTGGCGGGGTGGTAAGACGTCGGCCTCTTAATCGGAAGGTCGAGGGTTCGAATCCCGGCCGCGGCCGCCTGGTGGGTTAAGTGTGGAGATTTGTCCGATCTCCCAGGTCAACTTATGTGCAGACCTGCTAGTGGCTTATCCCCATTCGTGTGTACACGCAAACACAAGACCAAGTGCGCACGGAAAAGATCCTGTAATCCATGTCAGAGTTCGGTGGGTTATAAAAATACGAAAATACCCAGCATGCTTCCTCCGAAAGCGGCGTATGGCTGCCTAAATGGCGGGGTAAAAACGGTCATACACCTAAAATTCCACTCGTGCAAAAAGACGAGTGTACGAGGGAGTTTC
Source organism: Littorina saxatilis (assembly GCF_037325665.1). NCBI lineage: Eukaryota > Metazoa > Mollusca > Gastropoda > Littorinimorpha > Littorinidae > Littorina > Littorina saxatilis. The sequence goes on along the minus strand of NC_090256.1, from coordinate 6,450,775 downwards.
AGCCCACGAACGAAGAAGAAGAAGAAGAAGGTAACTTGTAGCAACTTCCACGAATGTTTATACTAATGTTAGCACAAAGTTCCCCAGTAAGTATAAGAAGCACTGCGCATGGATGCATGTTATCCACACCAGGACAAATACCGATGATTTTAATTAAAAATGGCGGAGTACATTCTTGTTCTTGTTCTTGTTCTTGCATATGCATCGTTTACTCATCATTTTAACGTCTATTTGATCACCTGTGTGTTGCAGGAGCTGCTGTGATCTGAAGGATGTGTGCAGCCCGCTATGAGGAGCCAGTGGAGTTACCTTCTGTCTGTCGTCAGCCTTCTTCTCTCCATCACTATCATAGAAGGTAGGAAACGTGGGAGGGTGGGGGAGAAAGAGATTGGATTGGATTGGATTGGATTGTTTAATCAGACAGGCCATTGCCCCTTATGATGGGGGTGAACATGTGAATGCATTAACGTGACGACATTTCCACAAAAATGGAAAATAAATATTCAAACATAAACTCAAAGACATTGCATCTCTACGTAGTCTATATGCTTTATAGAAATAAACTGAAAACGTTCTATAACCGTGTCTCCATTCGCAGATGCCATAAGCCGAGTGAGCGTATGCAAACTTGGCATTCTATAAACCTTCGGTGAAATTATCTGACGTCGCAAATCACCAGTACAGGACAACAAAACACGAAATGGAGGTCACCTTGCTTTCTTCGAGAAAGTGAGACAGAGATAGAACTCACAACTCAGAAAGTTTAATCACTAAAACGTGAACGTTCATTGCGATGTGGGGGATTGGGGCGAGTGAGACAATTTCGAAATCACCAGACGTTTTACATTGTACAGATTTTTACCCGACATGGTATTTTCCGCGTCAGTTTTGATATTGCATTGTGCGGGGTTGTTCTCCTCGTGTAATACAAATTACATCGTTCTCCCAAATGTCTGGATGAGAACAAGAGTCCCGAATCACACGCGAACCGAACAACGAGGCTGTCAACCGAGATAGAAACTTGTCACGTTTCGTAGCACAGACACTTCGCGAAGCACTGTCCTTAGTTTATCTTTGAATTTTTTTCTGTCGACTGGTGACCCATGGCGAAGCTTGTCAAGGTACCCCTGCTCTTCTGGGAGCATGTGGCGAGTTGCTTGCTTTAGACAGAGATAAAGAGGTACAGAGAGAGAGAGAGAAAGAGAGAAAGAGGAAGATGTCAAATGAAGTAGCCAGTGGAGTTTCCATCTGTCTGTCGTCTGCCTTCTTCTCTCCATCAATGTAGGTGAGGCAACATGGCAGACAGGCAGACAGACAGACAGAGAGAAAACTCAGAAATCTACTTCGAAACGATCAAGGATTAATGCTTGGCCTAATCTTCCACCCTGTCCTTTTAACATATACAAAAAACAAATGAAAAGGTAAAACAGAGAGAGGCAAGGTGGGATGAGACTGAGAGGCAAAGACTAGACATGATGGATGCATACATTCTTTTTTAAACAGTGTTATTATTCAACAATCCAAAGATACAATATATAATTAACATGTTTTAAAAAAAAGACAAGCTATCAGCTTGTAGTATCGATGGTTGCATTTATCAATTTAGGCCAAACTACATAATACGAACGGTAGAGAACACAAAGGACAATATATTCAAATGAAAAAGTCAGCAAACGCATGTTGGTCGTCAAGTTCAACGGGCTACCTGACCGGGCACCAATTCACAATGCAGCTAAAGTGTAACACTTAGACAGGTAAAGGGACTGATGCAGACACTGAAGGAGAGATTTGTACAAGCTATGTCAGACTCTATCGTTCTACCTATTTTTCAAACCGATGTCGCTTTATAGACCTGTATGAATCCAGACTCTTACAGAATCCGGCCATTATCTAATGCTAGCAGGTCAAAGCAAGTAATTTTATAATCATAGCGGCCAGAAAGTCAGTAAAAAATAAAATGTCAAACCGTAGACACGTCAAGTAGCCGATTTCATTTCCGCCATTTTCACAATTTGACCGGTTAACTACCGCTTAATGGAATTTGAAGCAGCATCCGTCGTAGCACGGACATGGGAGTGAATCTTCGTGTTTTTGTATGTGTCTCTAAGTATCTTTACGTTCATGTTCTTGCTCTTTGTGTGGCTGGTTTCCTAGCTGGCTGGTTCGTTTTTATATCTCTTTGGTGTTATATGTTTGCTTGCTAGTTTGTTTTTTCTTTTGTTTTGTGCTGCACTAACGCAAAAAAAGGAGTGTCATTTTCTATATAACATAACACGCCTCGAATCACAATACGACTGAATTAGAACCAAGCCGTAGTACCTTTCCAGACCAGCGATAATAAAGTGCACCACGCCTCAATCTTCAGCATGTCCTGCCCACACGTCATCCATCCTCCCCAAAGTTCTCCTTTCCTGTAAGCTTAGTGAGGCGGCGATGATGAGAGAATGGCTTGTTCCACAACACTGCTTTGATTGCGGAGGGGTTCGTCTGACTTATGCCCCTTGTCACGTAATTCCTCTGAGTTATTCCCCCGGAGGCCTGTGCGAGTTGCTAAAAAGAGAGCACCCTGGGTTCTCCCTGAACGTGCGAGGAAATTCAATAAAATGGGCCTCGTGGGGCCCCACTGATGGAGAAATGTATTTTTGCTTTTCTTTTCCATTTAGTTGTTGCGTCAGCTGGACTTTTTGTGTGCGGGTCCTTTCTGTCTTTTTTCTCTGTTGTCTTCCTCGTCTGGTTGCAACAGCCGGCCTTTTGTCTCCGTTTCCAAAGAGGTGAAATTCATGTAACATCATGTGCAAGCTGATTGGACGATGAAGGTATTCGTCACCCTGACTCGCGTTTCCACAACAACAGAAAACAAAGCAGGGGAAAAAAAGCCAAAGAAGCGATTGTTAATCTCGATATGTGGTAATTTTAGATTGATTTCAATGCAAGTGCAATGTGTGGTATGAGGACATCAGCGATTACTCTCTCTCTCTCTCTCTCTCTCTCTCTCTCTCTCTCTCTCTCTCTCTCTCTCTCTCTCTCTCTCTCTCTCTCTCTCTCTCTCTCTCTATCTCTCTCTCTCTCTCTCTATCTATCTATCTCTTTCTCTCTCTCTCTCTAGCTCTCTCTCTCTCTCTCTCTCTCTATCTCTCTCTCTCTCTATCTATCTATCTATCTATCTCTCTCTCTCTCTCTCTCTCTCTCTCTCTCTCTCTCTCTCTCTCTCTCTCTCTCTCTCTCTCTTAGATTATGTGCCTGTCTACGTACGCTCGTGTATACACTGAGCAATGGAAATGAAACACATTGGGCATCTTCATATAGCTTCAGCTGTGTCCAAAGCGTACGTTGAAGTTGCAATTTCTCACGGTATTCTCTACATTTCATTTTTAGACAAGCTGCGTTTTAAGTGAAGCAGGGGAGAAAAACAAGATGCTCCAACAGCTATTCCACATTTCAGATCGAGTTTTCAGAGCGTTAAAGGGAAATAACCGCTTGTGCCACGATCGTGCCGATTCCGATCAATCCCGAAGCGGCCAGGCGTCCCGAGGAGGATGACGAGGCAGTGGGTGTAAACAACGCGATTTCTTTGCCGCATGTGAGCCTGCTTGTTACGAGAGTGAGAGTGGAGGAGCACTTTTACCCCACGACTTACATGCCCAGGTCCTGCTTCTTCAGTTCTCTCTTCCCCGTCCAACCCCCTCTCGTTTTGCTTCCTCCTTATTCTCCGTGCTCCTACCCCTCCCCCTCCCTCTCCCCTTTCTCCTCACCCTCTCTCTCCGCCCTCCCTGCTCTCTCCCCCCCCCCCCCCCTCTTCGTACCCATGCTCCTCTTCCATTCCTGCTATCAAAATCCCTTTGTCTTCCTCTCCCCTACTCCCGCTACTTCCTCCTTATTTAGCCTGCCCCTCTTTCTTCCCCTCTGTTCCCCCCCCCCCCCCCCTACCTCCGGCGTCTTCTCCCTCACTCCTCCTACCTCCTCTTTATCCGCCTTGCTCCTACCTCCTCTTTATCCGCCTTGCTCCTACCTCCTCTTTATCCGCCTTGCTCCTACCTCCTCTTTATCCGCCTTGCTCCTACCTCCTCTTTATCCGCCTTGCTCCTACCTCCTCTTTATCCGCCTTGCTCCTACCTTCCCTTTATCCGCCTTGCTCCTACCTCCTCTTTATCCGCCTTGCTCCTACACCCTCTTCCTATCCCTCCTCATACCCGCTTCCCTACCCCTTCTTCTTATCCCCCACGTGCCACTCCTACACCCTCTTCCTATTCCTCTTCATACTCGCTCATTCGTGCCACTCCTACACCCTCTTCCTATTCCTCTTCATACCCGCTTCCCTACCCTTTCTTCTTATCCCCCACGTGCCACTCCTACACCCTCTTTCTATCCCTCACTTTTCCCTTTCCCTTCCGCCTTTTTCCCCCCACTCCTTCTAACTTCTCTTTATCCTCCTTGTTCCTACCCCCTCTTCCTACCCCTGTTCCCCACTCCTTCCTCCTATGTTTCTCCCTCCTCGTTCTTCTCCTTACCTCCTCCAACTCCTCCTTTTCCTTCTTGCCCGTACCCTCTCTTCCTACCCCTGCTCCTCTCCCTCCCTCCCATCTCCCTCTCTCCCCCTCTTCTCCCCCACTCCTCTTAACTCCTCCTCCTTATACTTTAATTTTGTCCCTCTGCCTCCCGATCAGGACAAGGGTGAAAGCACTTACATCCCATTAGTTCCTCTTTCTATCCTACACCTCCCCCACCCCGCCCCCTCCTCATCCTCCCTGGTCACTCCCCACCCCGCCTATCCCTTAACCTTCCCTCCTCTCCTTCTCCTTCTAACCCCCACCACCACCACGCATCATCGCCGTCTCCTTCCGTCCCTATCGTGATAAGGATGACAGTGCGGCTGTCGTGTAGAAATTAGATCTGCGGGGATAGTTACCCATGCAGGGAATCAGTCTGCTAGGGTCATTATCAAAATGGAGGCTGTCAGGCTCAAATCAAGATCCCGCAGCCAGCCACCTCGAAGTATGTGCATCATCGTTGTTGCCAGTACAGTGCGGGGTTCGTATTGCCAGTACAGTGCAGCTAGGCTTCTTGTTGCCAGTACAGTACAACTAGGGTTCTTGTTGCCATTACGGTGTACAGTCCAGTGTTCTTGTTGCCAGTACAGTGCTACTAGGGTTCTTGTTGCCAGTATAGTGTACAGTCCAGTGTTCTTGTTGCCAGTACAGTGTACAGTCCAGTGTTCTTGTTGCCAGTACAGTGTACAGTCCAGTGTTCTTGTTGCCAGTACAGTGTACAGTCCAGTGTTCTTGTTACCAGTACAGTGTACAGTCCAGTGTTATTGTTGCCAGTACAGTGTATCAATCAATCAATATGAGGCTTATATCGCGCGTATTCCGTGGGTACAGTTCTAAGCGCAGGGATTTTTATTTTTTATTTATTTTTAAATTTTATGCAATTTATATCGCGCACACATTCAAGGCTCAGGGATTTATTTAGTGTACAGTCCAGTGTTCCTGTTGCCAGTACAGTGTACAGTGCAGTGTTCTTGTTGCCAGTACAGTGTACAGTCCAGTGTTCTTGTTGCCAGTACAGTCCAGTGTTCTTGTTGCCATTACAGTCCAGTGTTCTTGTTGCCAGTACAGTGTACAGTCCAGTGTTCTTGTTGCCAGTACAGATGTGTACTTGTTGGTGATGTACTGTGCGCTTGTTAATTGTCTGTACAGTATCGAAGGATAAATGATATGCGCGATTTATGTTAGTGCCAGTAATTGAAATGAAATGACAAAAATGTACAGTGTTCCTGTTGCCAGTACAGTGTTCCTGTTGCCAGTACAGTGTTCCTGTTGCCAGTACAGTGTTCCTGTTGCCAGTACAGTGTTCCTGTTGCCAGTACAGTGCTTTCATTGCAAATACAATATATAACCTTGAACGTACATGTACAGCGCTCTTGTTGCCAGTACACTGCAGTGCTCTCCTTGTCAATACAGTACAGGAATCGAACGATGCACGGTATGCGCAGTTTATGTTTAATGCAGTGTGGCCTGCCAGTAAATTAAATTAAATGAAGTACCGTGCTCCTGTTGCCAGTACAGTGCTTTCATTGCCAGTACAGTATTCAACCTTGCACGTTATGTGCGGTTTATGTCAGTGCAATTTGTGCTGAAAGATGTTGCAGAAGTAAGTGGACTTGTAAAATATTAGGATAGGAAATGACGCTGAAAGGTTGTGGTTTATACCAGTGCAACACGGTACGCACGCACGCATATACCCAGATACAAACGCTACCGTACCAACCCCACCTCCCATCCCCCTCAAACACAAATACATTGCTCAAGGGAGAGATAGAATTGCAAGAGATGAGAACTTTATAATGAAGCAGAGACCCACAACGCCTCATCCCCTTGCGCTCGCGACCTGACAGGGATGCAAAGGCAGGCACCCTGCAGAGAACCACACCAAATTCTGTGCCGCTGATTTCAAGACGAATTCAGACCAGGTACGGATTTCCCGGATCCGGAAATTACAGTCCCAAAGGCATAGTTTGATTGCTGACGCATGCGCTTTTGAAGGAGATTTTAAATGGAGTTTACGAAGTACAAACTTTTTTTTTCGTGCTGTCAAGCTTGTGAACTTTGAGTGGAGCTACCGTTTTTCCGCTTTTCATCATTCCGATATCTGCGCCCACTGAAACTGCGCCATTTTTTTCTATTCAAAGAGAATTAGAATGCTTATTGACCAGTCCCGCCTTTTACGTCATCGTCAATAACCGTCATAATAAATTGAAGTAGTGATGTCCATATCTGTAAAGAAAATGGTATCTTCCTACCACCATCATCCCACCCCGATCCCCGTAATTCAATCTCAGCCTATAAACACCAATGTGAACAGGCTATTTCTTAACCATTCTTTCATTTCCACGCAATCGTTTGCCATAACCGCTTTCGAAGTTAACTTATATCACATCTAGAACCCTAAGTAAAAGTTGCATGTTTCGTAATAAACATGTCAGTGGGGCTCAGTTTGGTTTAAGAAAAAGGGTTTCTTTGTCTTAAAACGTCACGTTCAGCATTGCATTATAGGCCTATGTTAAACGAACAGCGAAGACAACATGAGAGTAACAGATTCCCGTACTAACATAAAAGTGTACGTTCTTGAAGTGATAGAACAAACTATCTTGTTATTTGTTTTGTAAAATCCGTACGGATTGAAATATATATATACTATTTGTACATATATCGCAAGATTGCAATTGAATTCAAGTTTTCTTGTACAACAACTACAATACGACAGTCTGCTATCAACAGCTTGGAAAATAAAATACGCACTATTCAGCCCCTTGCAGAGCCAGCTCACGGTCTTGCAAGAGGGTAGAACAAGCAAGACTGGGCATCTGAGTTACTCTAGGGGCCGTCCCATAAAAACCCAACAGTAGCGAACCAGATTTTATTTTAGATCTACCGTCGAACCTGTCAAAAACGACCACTCAACGAATGAACCAAAAGTGATCGTAAAAGACAGGTGGTCACTATGGAGAGGTGGTCACTATGGAGAGGTGAATTATGTCGAGAAAGAGCTCACAAGGAAGTCTTCAAGGTGGTCGAAATGGGAAGGTGGTCACTATGGAGAGGTGAATTATGTCGAGAAAGAGCTCACTAGGAATGCTACAATGTGGTCGAAATGGGAAGGTGGTCACTATGGAGAGGTGAATTATGTCGAGAAAGAGCTCACTAGGAATGCTTCAAGGTGGTCGAAATGGGAAGGTGGTCACTATGGAGAGGTGAATTATGTCGAGAAAGAGCTCACTAGGAATGCTTCAAGGTGGTCGAAATGGGAAGGTGGTCACTATGGAGAGGTGAATTATGTCGAGAAAGAGCTCATTGGGAATGCTTCAAGGTGGTCGAACTGTGAAGGGCGTCGTTATTGAGAGGTGGTTGTAAGGGCAGGTTCGATGATTATCACTACCACGGAATTCCTTCGGGCTTTAAACAGGGAACAAGAGCGTCTTATTTGCCTTGGACACATACCAAAACACTTCGGCCTGACTGCGGCTTTCTGTGAGGAACGGGATTTATTTTTCTGAATTATTTCAATGTGCTAAATTAATTCAGCACAATCAACAACAAGAGAATCCTGCTCTGCACAAAATCCAGCCCATGATTGTGCTCATGTGATAGGATGCCAGCGGGATTGTGTCTGCATTTTGTCAATCTGCTAAATTTATTCAGCACAAACAACAACAAAAACAAACTCCCGTCTGTGCAAAGTTCAGCTCATATATACCCGTGTGAAAGGATGGTGCCTGCTTTTCTGTTTCTGTCTTCCTGTCTGTCTGTCTGTCTATAAGATGCCTCCTTCTCGCTCAAACCGTTTTGCAACCCGCCAAAGATCCGTTTAGGCTTTTCTTTGGTGAGGTGGCGTACTTCCACTTAGAAAGGTACCTCAAACTTACACCCTGGCTCCTGCTTTGTGTGAAGAATGGACCTTTTTACTAAATGTATCGCGTAAGTGACAGTGACACCTTTGTCGTTCTGTGAAATTCAATTAGAAAAATCCTGCTGGTGCTTTTTGTGTCCTTATGCACTATGCGCAGAACTTTAGTGTTGTGTTGGCCTGCGTTCCAAACTTCACAGATTCTACTCTTCCATTTTACCGGCACGGTTGGCCTAGTGGTAAGGCGTCCGGCCCGTGATCGGGAGGTCGTGGGTTCGAACCCCGGCCGGGTCATACCTAAGACTTTAAAATTGGCAATCTAGTGGCTGCTCCGCCTGGCGTCTGGCATTATGGGGTTAGTGCTAGGACTGGTTGGTCCGGTGTCAGAATAATGTGACTGGGTGAGACATGAAGCCTGTGCTGCGACTTCTGTCTTGTGTGTGGCGCACGTTATATGTCAAAGCAGCACCGCCCTGATATGGCCCTTCGTGGTCGGCTGGGCGTTAAGCAAACAAACAAACAAAAATACTCTTCCATTTTGTGTTTGCTTCTTTGTCCCCTTTTTATGTTTGTTGTGCGCGAGAGTAGGAAGGGTTAACAATAGGTCAATACACTTTCTATTTTAAGAAACACCCTTCTCCTTTGCTCCTTTTATTTTTTTCGCACCAATTTAATTTCTCAGGTGCTTGTTTTCTCTTTTGAAAAACACTTGGAAGACCCAATTTCGTAAAAAGGATTTTTATGCCAGCTTCACTTGAGCTTGTAAGAGATCACAAGACCTTCGGAGGAAGAGGATCTTCGTGTTCGAATGATTAGAAGGAATCTCATTCTGCGTCAGTGATTGGTGAGATGAAAGATTGAGATTTGAAATTTTCCCCCAAAAGAAATGTGTCACGTCATAAGCCCTCTCTCGCTCTCTATTCTCTCCCTCTTTCCTTCTCTCTTTGCTCCTTCTCTCTCTCTCTCTCTCTCTCTCTCTCTCTCTCTCTCTCTCTCTCTCTCTCTCTCTCTCTCTCTCTCTCTCTCTCTCTCGCTCTCTCTCTCTCCAGCTTTCATCAAAGTAATACTGTTTTAGAATGTGTTTCGTTTTGATAAAATAGCATTGTAATCTCAGTAAAAATCGAACTTCAAATGAAATCGCCATGTGTTGAACTATTCTCAAACGAACTGTGATGCTCTTGGGTTGTGTGCCTTTATTTCAAGAGGCAAAGAATGGCCACAGATTTCGTGTAATAGCACGAGAACTGACTAGTTGTCTTTTCTGAAGCATTATTTGCTCGCATTTCAAAACTAATTTCAAGGCTGATAATAAACCATATGGATTGTCGAATAATCTGCTGTTACTCTGCCTGTCATTCTAGGGTTTCAAGTGCACGCCAGACATTGCAGCCTTTAAAGCATTTTCAGAATCTCACTAGATTTTGGTATTGAGGCGCAGCAATTCTAACAATTTTGCTGACTTTGGAATGGTTCAAGCAAAGAAGGTGATCGTTGAATAGAATTTTTTTTTAACAAGAATTGTAGGTTATTGGAACGTTTAATTATTGACAAAACAAAACGTTACATTTACGGTACGTCAACCTAGTGATCGTTTAAGAAGTTTTTGGATGACCGTTGTTAATCATTGGTTCTCTCAGCATAGCTTCGCACAGCTTCGCACTCAAACTTCCCAAGGCTACGTAATAAGTAATACTGTTATAAGGGTTGCAATAATGCAAGCCATATTAAGGTCAAATAGAATAATCGGACAAGCCATGTCTGAGAAGCAGTTTCGCTTTAAATCATTCTCAACGTTAGTGGCTCGTTGATATCAAAGCTACAAACGACGTCTCTAGGCGTCCTTGAAGCTCGCCACGCAAGATTGCTTGAAAAGCCATACATGCTTTTATTAGAACTATTCTGGATAGTCTAGTGCGAGGAGCACTATCTGTGTACATTAATTTAATAGCGTTATGTTAAAATATCAATGCTGCAAACGTCGTTTCTAGTCGTTGGTGCACTCATCAGTGGACTAGATGGCATGCAGGCCACATGTAGTTGCCCATGTACAGGCTTACATGCACTGATCATTGTGGCTGTCTCGGCCTAGCAAGACACGTACACCACGTACACGTAAATCACTTTCAAGCGACTTGTTACACTTCAAACGTCGTTTCCGGTTGTCCATGGTTGGACCCGTGCGGACAAGATCGGATACTGATGTCATGTTGACGTCCATGACATGTATAGGCCTACTCTGACGATTGCAGCAGTCTCTGCTCAGTCTGGTTAAGTCTGAAAAAGACTGCGTGTCCCTTTAAATCCTTTTCATGCAAAGGTTTCAAACTGCAACCGTCGTTTTAAGTCGCGCTGGGAGAAAATGTCCAACAGTTCCAATTGCACAAGCCATGCAAAGATCATTTGGAATAAATTAGGCTTAGAGTATTCCGAGAGCCTCTCACCCTTTCAATCAATATCAAATGATTAGTGTTACTATTTCACATTTGAAAGCGACCTTTCCCATCGTCCTTGAACCTCCACGGACATGACTGCTTGCATGCTTCGTGATGAAGCTCGAAAAAAACACTTTTTAATTGTACAAGCCAAGCAAAGATCAGTTGGAATAAATCAGGCTAGAGTATTCCGATAAGCACTCCCCATTTAAATCATTATCAAGTGAAGTGATACATTTTCAAATTCGAAAGCGACCTTTCCCATCGTCCTTGAACCTTCACGGACATTGATTGCTTGCATGCTTCATGATGCTGCTCGTGCAAACAGTGTTTCTGGTGTATACTCTGACGATTGCCGCTGTCTCCGCTCAGGGATCAAGTGACAGACATCCACAGCACTACTTCCACGCCCAACACTGTGGAGAAAATTGCCTGCTTTCTTCGTCAGAGGCTCTGCCCAGATAAATCCCAATAGATTCTTCTATGGTTTGAACTTTGTTTTCATACTGAGAAACATTTCTCTTCGAACTCCCTATGTAAACGTCTGTGCGATGCCTTCTTGTGTCCAGACGGATATGGTGCGGATTAATTTCCGGTCCATCCGGATTGGTTTCACACGGAGAAAGCGACGCTCTCCCATGCCGGCACATCCGGGCAGATCCAATCACACAACGCCATGTTGTTGAGTGCGATATGAGACACGGTAAAATCAGGGGCATATAACGTTACACGTCTGCCACGGAGTGTTTCTTCAACAAAGACCGGTCTTGGGGACCTTTTGGTGCACACGAGATGGAACCTTCGCGAGGGACCAGTCACACTATACAATACAAACTGTACAATACAAGGGCAGATAACATTACACGTGTGCGACAGGGTGTGTCTTGAACAAACAACTGTCTTGCGGACCTTGTGCACGCGGGATTGAACCTTGATAAAGGACCAGTCACACGACATAATGCAAACTCTTCAACACCGGGGCAGCTCGCAGTGCACTCTGTCACAGACTGTGTCTTCAACGTAAGGGCAGTGGGCTGTGCACGTCTGTCGCAGAGTGTGCCTTGAACAAAGACCCGTCTTTGAGATCTTCTGCTGCACGCGGGACTTTATGAAGGACCAGTCACACTATACAATGCACACTGCACAACACCAGGGCAGGCGGCAGTGCACTCTGTCACAGAGTGTCTTGAACAAAGACCTATCTTGTGGACCCTCTGATGTACGCGAGATGGAACCTTCATGAAGGACCAGCCACACTATACAATACAAACTGTACAACGCAGCCACACTATACAATACAAACTGAACCTCCCCCCGTGTACACTACATTGGGTGTGCACGTTAAAGATCCCACGATTGACAAAAGGGTCTTTCCTGGCAAAATTGCTTAGGCACAGTTAATAATTGTCTACCTATACCCGTGTGACATGGAATAATAGGCCGTGAAAGGTAAATATGCGCCGTAATGGCTGCAATCTACTGGCCGTATAAAATTTCATCTCACACGGCATCACTGCAGAGCGCCTAGAACTGTACCCACGGAATATGCGCGATATAAGACTCATTGATTGATTGATTGATTGACAACGCAAGGGCAGCTGGTAGTGCACGTCTGTCACAGGGTCTGTCTTGATCGAAGACCTGGCTGGCAGACCCTCTTATGTACACACTTGAAGGAACACGGGTCAGGCCTTCATAAAGGGATAGTTACACTCTATGATACAAACTATACAAAGCAGAGGCAATTGACACGTCTAGCACAGGGTCTGTCTTAAAGAAAGATCGTACTTGTCAGATCTTCTGACGGCCTTAAAGGAACGTAGCTGAATGCCTTCTTGCAGGCCCAAAAGGGCCATTTACACTGTACAGTACAAACTAAACTAACTTTAGGCAGCTGTTATTACATGTTGTACAGGGTCTGACTTGAACAAAGGCCTCGCTGTCAGCCCTTTGAGAGGCTTGAATAACCGCCGCCTCGGGCCTCCATAAAGGGCCAGTTACAATATAACCTAAAAACTGTTTAAACCAGGGATAGCTAGCATTACACGTCTCGCGCAGGATCTTGAACAGACCTTCTGACAGCCTTCATTGAACACAGGTTGTGGTCTTCATAAAGGGGCAAGTTACTTGTCACAATACAAAGTATACAAACCAGGGGAAGCTAGCATTGAGCTTAACTTTTGTTACAGGCCAACATCGCGGGCGCGACAGATGTAGCGCTCTTTTCTCGTGCCTGCAATACATCCGATGTCGCTGGCAACGCTACGTTTATCTCGGTGACCTTCTACTTTAGCAAGGCGGGGGCCCGGGTAGCTCAGGTGGTAGAGCACTGGACTTGTGATCGAAAGGTCGCTGGCTCGAATCCGGGCCGGGACGGACACAGGTCAACTTTATGTGCAGATCCAGAGACGGTATCCATCTCCTACCCCCGTGTCACCACAGTGGCACGTAAAAGACCTCGGTCATTCTGCCATAAGTGCAGATGGCTGATACCACCTAAACAAGCATACACTTGTGTATCTCATCTAAAGTCGGGTTAAAACCCGGGAACATGCCCCTAATGGCTTTGCCGTGAGTGCGTAAAACTTGAATTTCTCTCTCTTTAGCAAGGCTTTGTCTCTTGGAGACGGATGTTCGGCTTGAACTTAAATGACCATTATGACTGTTTCAGTTGGCGGGCTGGGTTGCTTCAAGTGCACGTCAATCAACCACAACAACCCTGAGTGCGAGGACACGTTCAACAGCACCATGAAGTTCTGGGAGGGCGACTGCTGGTCCTCCCGCAAGGGTCGCATGGGGGCCTTCCCCGGCACGCAGTGCATCAAGATGATCGCCGAAGACGGTCAGTACTCATATCAATCGTTGTTTAAGTTCTTTTTTGTCACGTCCCCCTCCCTCCCCCAAACCCCCTCCACCCCCCCCCCCCCCCCCCCTCCCTCCATCCCCCTCCACCCCTGCCACCACAAACCCAAACCCGATTCACCCCCACCATCACGATGAAAAGTGTCTTTTTACGCCTTCGCATTAAAACCACTCCTTCCCTCCCCTGTTTTATACTACAGCGGACCGCCCCTTTCCAGACCTCCAACAATCTGAGAAAATTAGTTCTTACAAATGAGGGAGTCTTAAAACGGGGGTAAGTTTAAGGAGGTAATGAAAAGAAAGTCTGAGAAAACAGAGTCTTAAAAGGGAGGGAGTCTCAAATTTGGGGTTCTTAAAATGTAGGCTCCACTATGCAACATTACCATGTAAGGCTTTGGCGCACAGTACAGCGAGATGATCGCTGACCATCATGATAAGAATAAGTCACTGTTACGTCAACTACTCTAGCTCTGCATTCTCTTTACCCCCAAACGTTGTGTTGCGGTGCTATGATTTTAGACTTAAGAATTGTGCGGATCTAATCGTTTAAACAAAACCAGTCCATCCATTTATTCTTCTTCTCAGTATTTTTTTTTTTTTTTTTTTGGGGGGGGGGGGGGCATTAGAGGAGTACTGTGGAATGGGGCAGTCTTTTCACAACAGTCAAATGGTCAACTCATACTTATTCTATATCCTTAGGAAGTGAGTGTACGTGCTTAATTGCAAATACGTTTTCATTATATTCCTGCTCTGGGAAACGCAAAAATCATTATTCCTATTTCACACATACGGTCCAGACGCAATTACTTCAATATTCTTTTGATGTGTCCCTCGATAGCAAGGAACTATGCATGTATGTGGGAAGATAAAAGGTGTCTAATGCTCCCATGAGGCTTTTTTTTGTAGCCAACGTCAATATCTTAGTTTGATAACCGCATATCTTAGGGGGGTAACCTCAGTATAAAATGCATATTCGATTTCCAGTTTTCTCCAGTGGAAAAGTTTAGAGTGACTGTTAATTGTAATACCTAAAGCGATGAAGATTTATATGAATTTTTTTCTTCTGAAGAAATGTAAACAGAGCTGCGTATTTCACTGACTTCTTTTGTTAATTTTTGACAAGCTCTTTTAGTTATCGAGGAAGCAAGAAGCAAAACCGCGTTTGGTATCGCTGCCTTTCGGCTATTCCCGATATCATCATCTCCCATTTTGATCTCCTTGGCGGGGGGAATGGGGCGGGGGGCAATACGAAAGTAGGGGTAAAGGGGGAATCACGTGTACCTTTTATCGTTATATTTTTGCCACAAGAGGTTTCTTTTGAATTGCTTTGTTAATTTCAGTTGATATCGCATGTGTGTGTATGTGTGTGTGTCTGTGTGTCTGTGTGTGTGTGTGAGTGTGTGTGTCTGTGTGTGTCTGTGTGTGTGAGTGTGTGTGTCTGTGTGTGTGTGAGTGTGTGAGTGTGTGTGTGTGTGTATGTGTGTGTGTGTGTGTGTGTGTGTGTGTGTGTGTGTGTGTGTGTGTGTGTATGTGTGTGTACGTGCGTGCGTGCGCGTGCACTTGCGGTGGTTTCCAAAGTGAACGCGGACAGACTGAAGAAAAAATAAAGTAATGCCTTAAAGCAACAAAACACGCGTTTAGGAGGGAAATATTCTTTGGCAATAGTGATGATGCCCTGGTAAAATGTTGTGGAAAGGCTGCCAATGTTGGAAATCAATGTGTTGGCGTGAAAAATTGGTTCACATAACTCTGGGTTCCCGCGTCATCCCCAGGGAAAACGCTCCATGTATATCTCTTCATGACAAACGTGCTGAGCTTACAGAACAAAACAAACTACAGAAATAAAGTCCACAGATTCTGTTAGTGTAAAGTTCCATGTTCCATGTTTTTTTGCTTTGGAACACTGCATGATCTTATTGTGAGCGAACAAACAAAAGAAATAAAACCCCACAGATTCTGTTAGCGTAAAGTGTTCAAAGTCGTTATGCTTTGGAACACTGCATAATCTTATTGTGAGCGAACAAACAAAAGAAATAAAACCCCACAGATTCTGTTAGCGTCAAGTGTTCAAAGTGTTCAAAGTCGTCATGCTTAGGGAACACTGCACAATCGTATTGAGAGCGAGTAAACAAAAGGACTGAAATGCACAGTTTCTGTTAGCGCGGAAAAGTGTTCAACGTTTTCAGCTTCCCTCCCAGCACAATTCAAGGGACCTTGAAACAAGATTTGTTTATTTGCCTTTCATCCAATAAAGACAACAGAATTATCGTAACCAAGTCCGACAACTCGTGATCCCACGGCGATATTGCTTCCTGTTACCTAGCCCTAGGTCTGCGATAGCTCAGCATTGCGAGGTTCCCACGAAAGGGGCATCCGAGAAATAAGTATTGTGTTTCTGCCTCTCGGTTTTTTACATGTTGCTTTTCTTTCTTTTTTTTCTGTATCCCCTGTCTGTTCCACCACAACACCAGTCCGTACTTTTCTCATGTTTGCTTTTCCGGCATTTTTATAACTTTCCTTCTTGTGGTTACCATTTTGTAGATCCCCTGAGATCCGATAAAGGCTTTTACACGAGATAGCGGCAATTCATCTTTTTCTTGCACGAATACCCCAACATCTACAGTTTCAACACAAAAGGTTTTGTTCATGTATGCACATTTTGAAACGGCTATTAGTGTCAATCCACAAAATAAATTCCGCAATAAAAAATCTCAGTCTGCATAGTAAGTGTGTCCCCTGGAATGCTCTTATTCCATGTCAAAGCTTGGACAAATATATTGTGATCTGCACGACGAGGAAGGTATCTTTCAGCATGCGTACAAAGTATTTGTCTCTCTGTGCGTCCGTCCGTCCGTCCGTCCGTCCGTCCGTCCGTCCGTCCGTCCGTCCGTCCGTCCGTCCGTCCGTCCGTCCGTCCGTCCGTCCGTCCGTCCGTCCGTCCGTCCGTCCGTCTCTGTCTGTCTGTCTGTCTTTTATTTCCATTAGGAAGATCGTAGTTGTTCGATTTTCACCAGTGTCGAAAATTGCCTGGAAATAAATATCTAA